>NW_005196021.1:0-24194 GCF_000372725.1 Emiliania huxleyi CCMP1516 | reverse complement strand
GTCGGAAACCAAGCTGAAAGGGGGGCAGGCGGGGCTCGACAAAAAGCTGTCCGAGGCGGAAACCCGCATTGCCGAGGCGCGCGGTGCGGCGCTGACCGAGGGTGGAAACGGTCGCAGTCGAAGCGGCGCAGGACATTGTCAAGACGGTCGCAGGCCTGAAGGTGACCAAGCCGACCGCTTCGAAGGCGGTGAAGGAGGCGATGGCCAATGGCTAATCCCACATCCCAGCTTCCGGAAGTGATCGCCACCGAAGCCGCGCAGGCCACTGTTGAGATCGACGCCGGGGCAGGCAAGCATGTCGAACCCGAACTGTGGGGCCTGGCACCCTTGCAGATGGTCTCCGTGTCGAAGTGGCCTCAAGCACGACTCTCTGGTTCTTCTGGTTCCTCTCGGCGACGCCCGATGCGTGCGCCGGCAGTGGGGGAGTGTGCGCGCGCGTGTGTGAGATGAGGATTGTGGCAGGCTGGCTGCTGCTGATGTGGGCAAGTGTGCTCTGTGTGCGGCGCTGCGCTGGCGTGCGATGCGCGCGTGCTATGCGCGTGTGCGTGTTGGAATCGCGCGTGCGTCTGCGTGTGCTGCGCGCGCGCCGGCGTGCACTGTGCGCTGTGCTCTGCTGTGCGCCTGTTTGTGCAGCTTTGAGGCGCAGCTTTGGCTGGCAGGGCTGCGCGGTGGGCTGCGGCGTGCTGCGGGTGGTCGCGCGCCTGCCTGATGGTGTACGGCGGTCGCGCAGCCCTCCCGACCGGGTCGTCGGCGGCCCAGGGCGCGAGCATGCGGTCGGCGCTGCATGTGAGGCTGCTGCGCGGCTGGCGCGTATGTTTCCGTGCGGTGAGGGACGCGCGTATGTGTTCACGCTGCGGGCGCGGGCGGGCGCGGGGGGCGGCGCGGTCTCACCGCGGTCCGACGTCGGTTGGTCTTCTGCGTGACGAGGGCGGGCGCGCAAAGAGGCCTTGCCGCCATCGCGTTGCCGCGAAGGAAAAAGAATCCCTCACCACTGTGCTCTGTGGAGAGTAGCTAGCACTGTTGATTGTTGATAGGTATTCGAAACCACGCCGACTCATTCCTCATTGTCTTAACCTCCCGTGACGAAAAACGACCGACGCACCGGGCGCCTGCCCGAGATCGAAAACCGTAGGAGGCATCAGAGCAAAATTGAGCCCGCTCGATGTAGAAAAAATTATAATGGTCAACCTGCCGATTCTCGATCCGGAAGCCACTCGACCATCGAGGGGTCAACGGCCGAAGTAAGCTGAGTAGATGATGGTCTAGCGGTAGCGTTCAACCGGCGACCCATACCCGTAGCACATTACCGGGGGAATTAGACACAACAGATACGCACACACCGACGGCGACGCCCGAAGTGCCAAGAAGGACGTCATCAGTACGAAACCTCAGAAGGCCATGGGCGCCGAGAGAAACATTCCCCCGAGAGGACAAAAGAAAGACTAAACCGAACCTCCTTCCCTGGTTCCCCCCGCCAAATGTCGCCGTTCTCGGGGCATGCTATCCTGTGTAAGCAGGGCAGGTGGGGGAGGGGGGCACTCCCACGGACGTATGTATCCGTGTGGTGACTGTCTCTAGCGTCGGAGGCAAGAATATTTAATTTTCCTCATTGTCTTAACCCATAATTTTCACATAATGTCGACTGTCGTGTTTTCGGTCCCTTTCCGGATTCCGGTTTCCGCGCGGAGTCCGGAGACGATTTACGTTCTCGCGTTCCCGGCGTTCGCGGCCGGCCGCGCGGATATCACAAGATATATCTCCCGCGGGCGGGAGAGAGGTGACTAGACTCTACAAGAGCGCTCGCGTCTTGTCGTGACAGGCTCACACCGCTAATCCTAATGGAAATGGGTTTGGACCAATACAGCATGCATGTGCCTGTGCCTTTTGGTAAGCGCGCGGCTTCGAACATCATGGCTTGCGCCCTCCTACCTCACCCGCCCGGGTCGGAGCGCGCGAGCGCGGTGTGCTCCGCGGCGCTGCGCAGCCGGGCGCTTGCCACAGAGAGCCACTCCTCCCCTCCCGCCTCGTCGAGCCTCCGTACCCGCACCTCCTCCTCCCCCCTCAGCACCCGCCGCGCGAGCACCCGCGCCGGCACCCACGCGCCGCCAGCGCCGCCGCCCTCTCCGCTCGAGCCTCCGCCCTGGCACCAGACTCGCTCGCCGAGCAGGAGGCCGCGCCACGAGGGAGCCTCCTCCTCCCCGCCCGCGCCGCCGCCCTCGCCCGCGCCAGCCGCCGAGCCGCCGGTGCCGTCCGCGCCGCCGTCAGAGGACTCTCGGCCTGCGTGCGCAAGCGCAGGGCGGTGAGGTGGGGGGAAGCGAGGGCGCGGGAGTGCGGCGTCGTGCAGCGGATTCAGAGAGCGCCGCGGGAGTACGGGGGCTGCGAGTACAGAGGGTGCAGCCGAGCCCCGGTCGAGCCCGGTCCGACTCGGCCGCTCCTTAGATACTTGGGGAGTAGCCGCATCCGCCGTCCGCATCTGGGGCCTCGATATCTGGGGAGATACGGGGAGATATGGAGTAGACGGATCTTCGTCTGCATCTAGGGCTCGCTGCCTCCGTCCGAGTACTCGCCTGCAGGAAAGTTCCGAGAAGGTTCCGAGAAGGTTCCGAGGCGGGTCGGAGACGGGTCGGGGGAGAGGCGCGAGCAGCAGCGCGCGAGGAAGGAGAGGTGAGAGTGAGAGGTGAGAGTGAGAGGTGAGAGGTGAGAGGGAGACGGGGGACAGGGGACAGGGGACCCACCTGCAGAGACAAAGCTGCCGCCCTCGCTGCCGCTGCCGCCCTCTCGCGCGTCGCGCGCCGCGCCGCCGATCGCATCGGCAGTTAGGCCGGACGGCGCTGCCTCCTCCTCCGCCGGCTCCGCCGCCCTCTCCCCTCCGCCCTCTCCCCCGCCCTCGCCCTCGCCCTCGCCCTCGCCCTCCTCCTCCTCCTCGTCGTCCTCCTCCTCGCTGCTGCCGTAGACGAGGGCCCACTCGAGCGGAGGCAGCGGCGCGAAGAGCCGCCGCGACACCTCCTCGGCGCGCGCGCGCGCGGCCGGGTCGTGCCCGCGGTACGGGCCGACTGGCGTCGTCGCCTCGCCGCCGCCCGTCGGGCGAAGAAAGTCGGAGAGGAGCGGGTCGGAGGGCGGGACGGCGAGCAGCAGCGCGCGCAGGTACGCGTCGAGCCCGGCGACGCGCGCCTGCACTAGCTCCGGCCGCAGGGCGCCGCCACCCAGCGAGCCCGGCAGCCACGACGTCAAGCGCTCGGCCGGAGGCTCGAGACTGGAGGGCAGCCCCGGCGGCGGCGGCAGCCTCTGCTTGGCCGCGAGCTCGCGCAGCTGCGCATCGAGCCTCTTGAACTCGGAGAACCGCCGCTCCACCACCCACTCGCGCAGCTTGCCGCCCTCGGTCAGCCGCTCCCACCCACCGCCGACCCTCCGCCACGCCGTCGCACTGGTGCCGGCGGCGGTGTCGTCGGCGTCGGAGATGCGCTCCTCGAGCGCGAGGGCGTAGACGGTGAAGGCGGCGCCGCGCTCGTCCTCGGCGGTGCGAGAGGCGACGGAGCGGAGGCGGAAGCCGTGCCGTTCGGACGCAGCGGCCATATTTTACACAAAAAAGAATTTTACCCGCAAAGAATTTTAGTATGGTTCAAGACACTGGGAGCTCGTGAAAAAGAATAAAAAAGGAACTAAACGATTGGGGCCGTGCAGCATGGGGTCCGACGCGAGCGACGGCAGCGTCGGGAGGGAGGAGGCAACGCGCGGCGGCAGCGAGGGGACGGCGGCATCCCGCTCGGAACAAAGGGCGCGGGCGGCGGCCGCAAGGGAGGCGGGCGAGGCGGCGGGCGGGGAGGAGGGAGTGGCCGCGGCCGCTGGGCCGCTGAGCGGTCTTCTGTGGGCGATCTGTGGAGAGCGGGGCGGCGTTGGATTATAGGGCCATAGGGGGGCAGAGGGAGGGCCCCCCCCCGCAGTGAATCCCCGTATCTAGCCTTAGCAATGCTGGCAGTGCCGCGCACGCGCGCTATGTTGGTCTACACCTTCGTTATTAAAGTGAGACGCAATTTTCGGCACAACAGGGGGGGTTACAGTGCTCAAACTTTACCGGTATGAGACTGGTATTTGGCGATATTTTGATTAGTTTTGGAGTGGTATGGTATAGTGGTATGCGAAAGTGGTATGCGGGGTTTTCAGTAGTTGTAGCGGCTGTCGGTGTGGTCCCGGGGGCGAAACCATGCAAAAGTGCGGGTATTACCCGGGTATACCCGGGTTTTTCCAGGTATACCCGCAAAATACCCGGCATTTTGCCGATTTTGCCGATTTTGCCACCAAGAAGGCACTCCGACTCGCTTTGATTTCCGTGAGGCAACTGGTATCCCGTACCACTTTTTGATTAGTGCAGGCCTTGGGTTTGATTAGCCAAAAACTCCCATACCGGTAAAGTTTGAGCACTGGGGGGGGAGCCCGCAGAAGCGGCGTCAGACCACCCTGACCAGAGACCTCTATCGGTATCTGCGAATCATGGGCCTCGTTTCCAGCTCCACCACACACCGTCACCCGCCGCCGCCCTCGAGGCGGGTGGGAGAAGTCAGGACTTGCATGCCAAGACCACGACGCTGTTGCATTCGTGCTTTGATGCCAGCTGGTACATCTTCTTGACATCGTACTTGTCGTCAGAGTGCCACCGTTCTAGCATCTTGACACCGCGCCCTGGCGTAATTTTGTACAGCCCGACGCACGGAATGCGGCTGTCGCCCACCAGCACATAGTTCGGAGTGACGTCGCTGTTTGGCCGCACGTGGAATTGTCCGACGTTCTTGACGATCCGCCGTTCCTTGGCCATCCTCTTCAACGCTGACTCCGCGTCGCGCACCGACAAGTTGTGGCCGGGCTTGGTGTATGTGAGCAGTGTGCTCGGCAGAGAGAACATCGATTGGGCTTTCAGGGAGCTGTGTGCGATGCACAACAGCGCCGATCCCGGGAGAACGTTCGGATCAAAGTTCCCGATTAACGGGTTCATAGGCGTCATCATTTCGTCGCCAGTGTCCTCATTAGAGTCCTTGCGCATTGTGGGCAAGGTATTCCTAAAGCCGGCGAAGTCGAATGGACCTGCTTCGTCTGGACCATCGTGTTCCTCGTCGTCCTCAGGCGGCCGAGGAGGCGGCGGCAAAGGAGGCGGCTGCGGCCTCCTCGGCCGCCGAGGCGGCGGCCGAGGCCGCGGCAAAGGCGGCGGCGCCGCCTTCTTTGCCGCCGCCTCCGCGGTCAGTGCCTTTCGAATGCGCTCAAGGGCTTCTGCCTTCCCAGCATTGCTGTTGAACTTGCACCCGATGAGCAATGATGCGCCTAGGCCTTTCGCCTCCACGTAGCTAAAGAACTTGTCCTTTGTCGTGCGGCTGTCGGCAGTCAGAGGGATATTCATGATGAATAGGTGCGTCTATCTTCCTGCAGCAGTGTCACTCGTCTCCCGCCCACGGCAAAATTGGAGAGCAGCCGCGCGCCGCGCGTGAGTCAGTTTTCACTTTACTGTGCTCGTCTCTCTCTCTCTCTGCTCGTCCAATGGGTAACGTATTTGCGAGCACAAAACGCAAGCACTCTCGCCCAGGCAAGCGACGCACATTTAATAATAGTCGGACCACTACGCATCAAAATGATCAAAATGATTCTAAGAGAGATTTTAGAAAACCAACTTCTTCAAACCCTGTCAGCAGAGTCCTCCTGCGCGCGGCAGCGTTGACCGCACGGCCTACTCGCCCAAGTACTCGCTCTCTTTATGTCCCACCATGCTGCATGCAGAGCGCATCTCTCTCCTCTGTTGTGCGAGGCGTGAACCGCGCCATTCGCTCTCACCTGGCAACCCTGTCTGCACGTCTCGCGCGCGCGTGAAGGCCCCTAATGACGTGTGAGTGTTAGAGTTGTTCAAAGTTGTTTGGTATTGAAAAATCTCTCTCTCTCTCTGAAAGGACGACGCTCCGCCTCGAGCACGCGTCGCTGGCATCCTTTCTTTTGTAGATAGACGGCTAGCTAGGATTGTGAGCAGCCTCGCTCTCAATCCTTGAAGTCGAAGGATTGTGAGCTGCCGGACTTTTTTTGTGACGTCCGTCCCACATCCTTGGGTGTCGGGCTTGAGGCCCGACTTGATCGATGGGAGCTTCGGACAGCAAGCCCAAGGAGGGCTCCGGCTCGACCCCGCAGGTTCCCGAAGGACGCAAGTCCATCGCGCACGAGCCCAACGAGCTCTTCTCTCCTCGCAGGGGCAACGACGAGGCGTCGGGTCCGCTGGCCGAGTCGCTTGGCAACGCGACCCGCCACGGCGTGAGCCCGGGATCTGGCGGCGCGGCGTACGCCAAGATCAACCAGGACCGGGGCGTCGCTCACTGGCCCTACAACGGCTCGCACAACGAGGCCCTTTTCTGCGTCTTTGACGGACACGGGCGCAATGGCGAGAAGGTGAGCGAGTTCTGCGTGAAGGCCATTCCGGCGGCGCTGCAAGAGGTTGGGGCGGAGCTTCGCGCGGACCCGCCGGCGGTGCTGCACCAGACCGTGATCGAGGTCGACAAGAAGGTGCTCAAGAAGGACGGCGGATCCTTCGCCAACATGTGCGGCACGACGTCGACGATCGTGTACGTGCAGGGCTCCACCTGCTGGGTGGCGTGCTCGGGCGACTCGCGCGCCGTGATGGGCTACGTCGAGCGCGGCAGCGTCAAGGCGCGCGACCTGTCCGTCGACATGAAGCCCGACGCGCCAGGCGAGAAGGAGCGCATCCTCGCCGCGGGCGGCGAGGTCTCGGTCGGCCGCGGCAACGGTCCGTCGCGCGTCTGGTGCGATGGGCGGGTGGGTCTGGCCATGTCGCGCTCGATCGGGGACGGGGAGTGCAAGAAGTACGGCGTCATCGCCGACCCGCAGATCCGCAAGTTCGACATCGACGTCGACCGCGGCGACCGCTTCATCATCTGCGCGTCGGACGGCGTGTGGGAGGCGCCACTTCCGAGAAGCTTCCACACGGGCCGCACCGCCGCCACACCCGCTCGCTAGACGAGAGCCTTGCTAGTCCTCTGCCGCCCTCTCGCCACCTCGACTGCCACCAACGCCTCACCACCACCCGCCCGGTGCGTGCCTCGTGCCGCCTCACCGCCCACCTCGTTGCCCGCCTCGTTGCCTTTTGCCCCCGCAGTTCATCAGCTCCAAGGAGGCGTGCCAGATCGTCGCGAAGGAGTCGGCGTCGGCGAGCAAGGCGTGCGCGAGCCTGGTGCAGGCTGCGGCGCAGCGCTGGAAGAAGGCAGAGGGCAACTACCGCGATGACATCACCGCGATCGTCGTCCGCCTCCCGTAGATGCGGAACACGGGCCCCTCTGTATTCCGACTAGCACTCGAGAAGGACACACCCGGCAGGACGCAGCCGTATTCAGCAGCAATCAGCTAAGCCCCTGCATTCGCCCCACTCGCTGCATTCATAGCCCGCGCGCTCACAACGCAGGTCCGTCTCCCCTTCATCCAGCCCGACGCGGACGAACCGCCAAAGACGCTCGACCAGGTCTGCTCACGCGCGCGCGCACCGGGCCTTGCACCTTGCATGCCGCGGGGATCGCCGGGCCCTGCACTTTGGAGGGGGGGCTCCTTCCCATCGTCCCAGATGCCCCACGCGAGCGTGCGCAGAAGCTCATCGTACCTCTCACCTTCCGCGACCAGGTGGGCGTGTCTGGCTCAGTCAGCGGCCGTCTGAGCGGCCACATCGACCTCGACGGCGGTGTCTATATCAACCTGGGCGAGACAGGCCTCGAGCAGATCGCCGAGGGGCGGCTCTCCACCGCCGGCGCTGGCGGCGGAGGCGGAGGCGACGCCTCGGACTTTGCAAAGCGGCGGCTCTCCGTCGCCGCCAAGCCCGCGGACGACGACGACTGGGAGAATGGCAGCAGTGGCGATGACCTGGAGGTGGAAGTGGAGATGCCCGCGCCCGCAGCGTAGACGGCTGGCCTGTCGGCTGGACAGCGGCTTCAGCGAGGCCCATTGCGAGGAGAGGAGAGGTTGTGCGCATCTGCGAGGACGAGTATGAGCTTGTGATGCGTCTCACTGTGTTCTGGGGGTCGTCCACTCTTCGTCTGAGGTTGTTCCGCTTTGCCTCGAGTTCGTGTAGCGAGCCTTTGGTGCCTCGTGACGGAGCTCTGCGTGGAGTTGTAGAGGCAATAAAAAGAAACACAACTCGAAGAGAGAGCGAATGGCGGGAGTCGAGACGACGGCACGCCGCACCGCGCCGCCGCGGACCCGCCAGGCCGCCGCAGCCGCCGCCCCGCGCGCCCGCCCGCCCGCCCGCGCCGCTGTGCGCTGACGGGGGAAGGCGAGAACGGACGCAGCTGCTATCCACCCACCGTGGATCAGACGCACTCAGTGACTGTACAGTGAGTGTGGGCTCCGCAGCAGGAGTGTACACATGCCCACACCTTACGCTAGTGGCGGCGCTACAGTAGAGAAGATGCGTCGCCGTTCTCGTCGGCGGGCGCGACGCCCCGCGAAGGGCCAAACCCCGAGCCTCGGCCGAAGCTCTCGGACGAGAGGGCGATGTCTCCCGAGGCGAGGCTGCGCGCGGAGACCTTTCGCGCCGCGTGGCGCAGCGAGAGCAGCGGGACGCCGTCTGCGGACGGGAGGCACCTCCGCGGCGCGAGGGCGAGATTAGACGAGATCAGCCGAGATCAGCCGAGAGCGGCCGAGAGCAGCTGATCAGCCGAGAGGAACCGAGAGGATCCGAGAGCGGCCGAGCTTGGCCGAGGTTCAGCCGAGGTTCAGCCGAGATGAGGCGCCTCCGTAGCGCGAGGGCGAGCACGCCGCCAGAGACGAGCAGCGCAAAGGAAGCGGCGGCCCCAGGGCCAGGCCGCAGCGGCCTAAGACAAGAGAGCTGCCACTCAATAGAAAGCTGTGAGGGGGGAGGGGCCCTGGGCCAAGCGAGGTGGCCGCGGCGGAGGGCGCGGCGCGGCGCGGAAGTCGCGCCTGTAGATGCGCGGCGGCCGTGAGGCAGGGGAGAGGGGCAGTGAGAGGGGCAGTGTGAGCCGTGTAGTGCAGCAGTGGGAGCAGCGTAGCAGTGTTAGCCGTGGAGAGGGGCAGTAGTGTAGAGGTGCGGCGGAGCGGCGCGGCGCGGAAGTCGTGCCGGCAGAGGAAGGCGCGCTCGACGACGTGGCCGGCCGCTGGACCTGCCGTCGACTCGACACGTTGGGGATCTCGGCTGATCTCGGCTGATCTCGGCTGATCTCGGCTCGTCTCGGCTAGTCCCGGCTGATCTCAGCTGATCTCGGCTAATCTCGGCCGCCATGCCTGCCGTCGACACGTTGACAAAGTCGTCGTCCCACGAGCCTGGCGAGTCAAGACCACCCGAGATGGGCCGGGATGGGCCGGGATGGGCCGGGACGGCCCGAGATCAACGTCATCCCGGGAGCCTGGCGAGTCGAGCCCCGCACGGAGCGGGTAGATGTACGCGCCATCGGTGGTCTCGTGCAGCTGCCCATTTGGCTCTCCCGGGCTCCACGGGTGCGGCCCTCCGTCCCTGGACCCGTCGGTCCAGCGCCACTCGCCCTCGCTCTGCCGGTCGGTGAAGCCGATCCAGCATTCCTCTGCACAGAGCGAGAGCGCGACCTCGTTCTCGGCGGCGGAGTGGACGGAGGCGAGGTGCATCCCGCGGGAGAGGCAGGCGGCCTAATTAGCAGTCAATTAGTAGTCAATTAGTAGTTAATTAGGGAGGCGAGGTGCATCCCGCGGGAGAGGCAGGCGGCCTCCGACCCGACCCACGACCGCTTCGGAGCCGCGTGGTACTCGAAGCAGGTCGAGGTGCGGCGCGGGGCGGAGGACGCCGCCTCGCCAGGGAAGGGCGCCGGACCGACGCAGGACCAGCGCTCGGCCAGGGGGATGGGCGCGGCGGAGCCTCGCAACAGCGCGTAAAAGTCGTACCTGTGGCAGCGCCCACTTGTGTCGTCGTTGTCTGTGTCTCGCTCAGTGCGACCGTCTCTCTGCCGCTGGAAATCCGGTGTCTGGTCGTGGCCGACGGGTGTTTCGCCGCTGCATCTCCCGGTCGCACCGCCGCCACGTCTGCAGACCCTCGGGGCAGTCCGCCGAAGAGGTGTACTCCTCAAAGCAGCCGCCACCTGTGATGGGTGTGTGGTGGATGGGTGTGTGGTGCGTGGTGGAGGCGCGGCAATGGGAGGGGCAGCGTGCACCTCGCTCGTCGTAAAGAAAGAAGTCGCAGCCGGGCAGGGCGTCGCAGCGGAAGGCGCACTCGCCCACGGTCGAGGCGAGGCCGTCGCCCAGCGCCATTTCGGGCGAGGCGCACTCGGCATGCTTGTGCACCAGGCTCCACGTGAACGGCGTGCGGTCGCCCTCAAGCGCATAGAACGAGACGCCACGCGCCTCGATCCAGCCGCTGTCGCAGTCTCTGCTACCGGCGTGCGACTGCCAGCACTCGAACGTTGTGCTGTCCCACAAGAAGTACGAGCAGCTTGCCTTCTCGCGGCACAGCCGGCCGCAGCAATCCGCTCCCTCGGTCCAGCAGTAGCCAAGCCGTGTTTCTCCGGCCGTGCAGAGCTGATCGGACCGGATGAGATTCCAGGTCGTCATGTACGCGATACTGCCGTCAGCCGAGTAGAGCTGAGGTTGTTATTGTTCTGGTTGTTGTTCGGCCTGGTCGGCCGGGTTGTCCTCTACCCCCGCGCTGCAAAACAGAGTTTTTACGAACAATTTCCAAAAGAATTTAGCAGCCCTTGGCCCTGCGACCGCGCACCCTCCCCAGGGGTCAGGGCTCTCTTGCCCGTAGCCCGATGCCAATCGTCCTCTGGGTGCGTGTGCTTCTTAGGTCATCTTAGGACTTAGCTCCCCGGCCCTGGGGTTACTGACTGCACTCCACTCCAAGGGCAAGGCTGTGTCCAGGCTGTGTCGAAAGGCTGTGAAAGCACGCCCACCCTAGCGGGATTGGAAGAACACGCCCGTAGAAGAACACGCCCGTGCTAAGTCTAAAGAGCCAAGGTGGGCCACACCGGACGGCCGTTCTTTCTGCTGCAAGTCCTCTCGATCGGCGTTGAATCCCGGCCTCTTTTTCAGGCCGTCTTCACTCCGCCCGGCGACTCCATGACGGCGGCGAGGCCGGCGCCGGTGAGGCCTAGCATGAGGCCCTCGGGCACGTAGTGCATGGGGTACTTGAGGGGCAGCCCCGGCGTGAGGTAGCCGAACTTGGCGTTGAACGGGTACACGATGGCGATGCCGAGAGAGAGGACAAAGGCCGCCTTGGCCGCGACCGCGGTAGGCACGTGCATCGACAGGTAGCACAGCACCAGCAGAGACACGCCGTGGCCGCGGATCCAGAACTCCATCCCGGGCGTCGACGGCATATCCCAGTGGTCGGTCACCTGGAGCGGGAGTCGGCCGGCTCTGCCGCGCGGTTCTGGTCATCGTTCAGATGTGTGTGCGTAACGCCTCTGTGGGTGGTGCGGCGTGAGGGAGGGCCGAGCGAGGAGTCTGTGGTGCGGGAGGGCCGGTCGAGGAGTCTGTGGTGAGGGAGGGCCGATCGAGGAGTCTGTGGCGGTGCGGGAGGGCCGATCGAGGAGACTCACCATGTTTGCTGGAATCAATATCATCTGCAGGGCGTAGATGCCGAAGATGACGGACGTCGCCTTGGTGTAGATGCTCGCGAAGCCCATGACTTGGTTGGATTGAGGCTGTTGATGAGACTGCGCCGGTGAACGCCGAGGAGAGGGGTGGACTTTTTGCGGGGTATGGTAGCAACATTAGTTGGAACCCTGGAGCCTGCCAGAACAAAATACAATTTGCTGGGGTGAGGACGGATATGAAAATTCTTTTTGTGACCGAGAGTTGCCCCCAAAAGAAATCACTCCCCCACTCATAAAATCGACAAACTCTCTCTCTAAAATCGTGGGGCCGCTTCAGTTCACCAAGTCCCCCCGTGGGCCGACCCTCCCATTTTATGAAGAATAAATTTCAGATTACCCGGTTTTTGAGATTCGCCTCGCAGATTACCCGGCCAACGATATTTTCCTGCTTAGCGCGATTTCCGAGAGAGATTTTTAGCAATACCAGTTTGTTTGATTTCCGTGAAACCAGTTTAACAACAAAACCAGTTTACCCAGTCTCCCACAATTCATGTTTCAGCTTACCCGGTCGCTAAAATTTCTCAGGGCAGATTACCCGGTCGACCAAGTTTCTCGTCCAGATTATCCGGCAACGATTTTCCTGCTCAGCAGTAATTTCATCAAAAAACTGACAAATCAGTTACAGTTTACCCAGTCTCCCACAATTCGCGTTTCAGCTTACCCGGTCGCTAAAATTTCTCAGGGCAGATTACCCGGTCGGCCAAATTTCTCGTCCAGATCACCCGGCGGCTAACATACTTTTCAATGTATGTGGCTCTTACGTACATTCCCGGAGGAGGACTGCTGACAGGGTTTGCGATGAGGAGTGACCCGATTTTCTCTTTCAGATTACCCGCTCGGGCAAAATTTCTCGTTTCAGCTTACCCGGACACGGACGGCTGCCTAGCCAGGCGCAAAGGCCGGACTCAGCGTGAACATCGTCCAGACAGAGAGCGAGCACCTGCGGCACGTGTCCTAAGGAGAGCTCCCACTCGGAATCCCCGGCCTCGTTTGCTTGAATGACGCAGTCGTGAATCCGTACAACTCTTTCAGATTACCCGGCGCATCCCACTACCGGGTGATCTGGAAAAAGAAATTCCGCTCCTTGGCCTGTACGAGGTTTTCCGGAAAACAAAAAGGAAAACAGAGGGTCCCCAGCACTTTGCGTTGCCGGAAATTTCCAGGGAAAACAGAGGGTGTTTGGTGCTCCATTCCGGAAACTCGCGAGTTTCCCTGAGTCTGAGAGCTGGTCTGGGGCAAAATCTGAGGCAAAATTGAGGAATCGACAAAATACCCAGGCGGTGAAAGGAAAACAGACGGGGTGCGAGAGGAAAACCTCGTACAGCCTAATCCGCTCCCGGGTAACCTGGAAACGACATTTCGCCGTGTTGGGTGGGTATCTAATCTGGAAACGACATTTTGCCGCACCTGGTGATCTGAAACCGCTCACGCCGGGTGATCTGGAAAACGCCGGGTGATCTGCAAGGCGAGTCTCAAATGAAGACAACCAACAAGAAAGAAATGAACCCGCAGGGGTGAGAAATCAAAGGCGGCACGCCGAGTCGGCAAGCGCGTGCGCGGCAAACGACCAAACATAGCAAGGCCGACTGTGTGCACATGCTGGTGCGTCTCATCCCGCTCGCCGCAGCGTCGGAGTCCTCGCAGCAGATGCTCGACTACTGGCGCTTCCACGGCATGCTCGTTGGCCCGGCGGCGGCGCGGCGCTGCGTCAAAAGCTTCGACGGCGTGATTCTCTTCATGCCATCAACATACGACCCCGCAGCCTTTCAGGCCGAGGACGCCGCGCAGAACGTCAGCCTTCCCTTTGAGGTGCGGACCCTGACGCTCCTCAAGTACTACGCGCTGGTGCTGTGGAGCCTCACCGGGCTGTGCACGCTCCTCCGCCAGACCAGGACGCTCGACGCGGCGGGAGAGGACGACGAGAAGCCGCTTCTTCCAACGCCGCTCGCGGTGCATCGGAATGTGGTCGAGTGCCTCCGCGCTCGGACCGGCGCGTCCCGCGTCACGCTGGCCCGCCGTTTCGAATTCCGTTTCCGCCTCATCGGCCTGTGGGTAGCCATGCACCATTACCGCTCCGCCTCCGGCGGCGAGGGGCGGCTGCATCTCGTGGAGGTCTACCAGTTTGACCGCAGGGTATGCGCAGCGTGGGCCTGCGCGATCGCGGCGCTAGCCATTCCGCAGCTGTGGAGGGTGCTGCTGCTGCTTGGAGTGACTTGAGGCATGGGGCGCAATGGCGCATGGGCACGGGGTTCAGGGTGTTGATTTTTTGTTCAGAAGAAGACTGCTTGACGATACCTGAGCCTACCTCACCTACCTGCGTGGTGTAGTACCTCTCTCACACACAGGTCACCGACTCACAGCGCGGGCCACCACCGCGCGCCGGCATCAGCAAATAAAAAGTGTGTGTACCGTCAGTGTCAGTACACAGTAGTAAAGCCGTACTGTCTACTGACCTTCTGAGCACTACTGTATTCTTTTCCCTTGCTTCGGGCCGGGCCTCAAATGCCGGGCCCGGGGTAACGTGTGTAGGGTAGGTCTGGCCCTCCCGTCGGGGTTTTCCCTCTCTTCAGGCTGGACGATTTTCACCGCAGAGAAAAAAGAAAATGTCCGCGGAAATCACGATGTCAACCCTCCCCCGATACGGCGAACAAGGACTTTTGCCGGAGGAGGTGGTGGCTATGACTTTGGACCTTTGCGAGAGGTGGCGAGCGGAGCAAGAGCGGGGTGTAGGCGCGTCCACGCGGCGCAGCGACTCTCCCGCGACCCTGGCCCCTCTCGTAGCCGCAGCCGTAGCCGCAGCCCCATCTCTTGCCGCTCTTCTGTGTCGGGTTGTTTGATGAGGGGTGAGGGGACGGATTGAAGATCCCTCACACCAAGATCGTGCAGGGCGGGGACACATGTACATGTCCCTAAATCCCATCTCGTCTCAGAGTTTGACCGCGTTTTATTTAACCCAAGCGGGTGATCTGATGCGTGTAATCTTTGTAGGGCTTGTGAGAGTGGCCTGCCAAGCTCCCATGTCACAGGAAGGAATGGAAGGAATGCCCAAATCACTGTGAGTAGTGAGAGTCGTGATTTCTTGTTGGTTTCCTAAAATCTCTCTCTCTCTCAGGAAGGACTGTGTGGAGTGTGGTTGCAGGAGAGTCAACCATCACTTTAGTTGGTTTAGTACCCCACCCAGTTATTTCTTTTTTAGTTTGCTTTCCCTTACCTTTTGAGGGTATAGCTGAGAGAGAGAGAGAGATTTTTAGAAGCCAACAAGAAATGTGTCGCACAGAGTGATTTGCGCTCGGCAGCTTGTCGACTACCAGCCGGAGCCGGAGTCGGAACCGTAGCCGAGATGGTCTTCGAGGGTGTCGAATACTTCTCTCTCTATAGCTGTAGGTGAGCCCGTGTAGGCGTACCGGTAGGTAGGTAGGTATGACGTAGGTAGGGGCAGGCAGAGGGGCCGGTCAGGACACTCTACAACAACTCATGTGTCATGAGGCCCGTCAAAAAAAGAATACACTTGCCGCGGTCAATTTCGCAGTAGAAAATCCCAAGAACGGCGTCTTCACAGGGGTGTCGCGTGGGTGCGCCGACAGGGCGCGTGCCGCCGCCCTCCTCGCCGCCGCCCGTGATCATCCGATCGCCCCTGTCGTCCATGTCGTCCACGTGTATCGCCTCGCCATCTCGTGACTCCACTTCCCCGCCCGAGTCGCTCGCGGCGACTCCACGCGACGGCTTGTGCGAGCCAGAGGGCAGCCTCCGCACGCAGCGCCGCACCACGGCCGCTGTACGCCGCCGTACGCTCGCGCTCCTCTCGGTCGGCCTCGTCGCCGGGACCGCAGACGCACTCCTCACGCGGCTCGCAATCACGCTGGACGGCGCGTCGCTCGCCGAGTGGCTCGCCATCAAGGGCCTGGCGAGCGCGCTCTTCTCGAGCGGGCTGCTGTTGCATCAGAACGGGATCGGCGCCGTCCGGCGCCTCCCCGCCGCGGCGGCGCGGGTGCCTGCTCACTTTGCCGCTGGCTCGCTACTGCATGCGAGTGCTCTGAGCTGCCGCGCCGCGGCATTTTACTCGACGGGCGGGTCGGCGGCGCTCGCCCTCCTCTTGATCTCCCTCTGCCCGTTCTGGGCCGCGCTGCTCGGGAGGGTGGTGCTGGGCGACGGCGCCTAGATGCGGGACACGCCGACCCCCCTGTATCGAATTCATGCCAGCACTCGAGACGGATCGTGCTCTTCGCTGAGTTAGTGCTCGCTGCGGCCGCGGCTCCGTAGCTCACAAGGGTGATCGGACTGCAAAGGCGACGTCCTCCCTCGCCGCACCGTCGCCGCGCTCGTCGCCGCGACCGCCGCCGCCGCCATCGGCGTCATCCTGCCAAGCAAGCCCGCGTACCGATGGATGTGCACGCCTGCGCCCCGCCCCACCCCGCGCACCTGCCCACCATCACCACTTTCTCGCCGGCGGGCCCACGGGGACCGTCTAACCGGTTGTCTGGCAAAACCCACACCATTGCGGCCGGAGGCGGCCCTTGGAGACCGAGCACTGGCGATCGCCCCTCATCCGCGCCCCTCGTCACTCAACAGCGCCTCTCGCGCCGCCCCCACGTCCACCCCGCGCCCCTTACCGCCCTCTGCCTCGCCTCTCCCCTTCACCCGCTCTCCACGTTGATCTACACGTTGATCTCCCCCCCCAGGCTGCTGCTCAGCGTCGAGGATGAGTTCGCCGGCGCGCGGCGGAGCGCCATGTTTGCCCTCGCCGCCGGCCTCTGCCTCGCCTCCCTCCTCACGACCAGCCGCTCTGTCACACGGCACAGCGACACTCCTCCGACGCCACACCTCTAGCCACACCTTCCGAGACCCTCCTCTCTCCGACACACGTCTCCACGCCCACGACACGCCCGCGACACGTCCCACGACACGCCCACGACACGTCCACGACATGTGCATGTCCACGACACCTCAACGACGGTCGCGTCCACCGACAACCACGAGGCGTCCACGAGCCCGTCCGCAGGTACAGCGACGCCCCCGTGGTTGGCCTCGCAACCATCGCCGGGTCGGCGACGGTCGGCGCCGCCTCGCTGCCCGTCGCTCTCGCCGGCATATGGACGGCGGCGCCTCTTACGAGATCTCCCGAGATCGCCCCGAGATCTCCCGAGATCGACCGAGCCTAGGTTTGGACGACGACGGGTTCCGAGACGCAAGCTTCTGGCCGATCGCTTTCTGCGCCGGTGTGCGCCGGGGGAGCCACCCCACGGCACTCCTCTCTCCGGATACGCCTCCTGAACAAGTGAACATGCCCCCGAAACAGACCCTCCGCTTCCCCCTTCTCTCCACAGGCGCCGGCGCGAGCCTCTTCACGAACGCGTGCGTCGTGCGAGCGCCGCGGCAGGTGAGCTCGGCGGAGGTGGGGGTGGTGCTGCTGCTCGAGAGCAGCGGCTCGCTGGCGCAGCTCGTCCTGCTGCTCGAGGCGCCCCCCCCCCCCCCCACCCCACCCCCACCCCCCACCCCCCACTGCCCCACACCCACAAGACACACAAGACACACACCCCCAGTCGGTAAACGGAGACCACGCGCCCGCTCGCACTCTTTGCCCCACCGGGCTTGCACTTGCGGGGGGCGGGCTCCCTGCCTGTGTCTTTGGGCGTGTGGAGCAGTATGCGGGGGGGGTAGACTGCCTGGCTCCTGCCCCACACACACCCGCGAGGGGGAGGCGTTGACCTGAGCCCTCAGGCGGCGATCTGGACCATCGCGGGCTACTCCTCCGCACGTGACTTTTGGAACCCGTGGATGGTGGCCGGCATCTCGCTCCTCCTCTTGCTCATCGCGGCGCACGAGGTGGCGCAGATGAAAGCGGCGCGCAGCACGGCGCGCCGACGGTTGTGTCAGCTCCTCGACGCGGCAGCGGTACGCAGCAGCCCTAGCACGCCGGCTAAGGGGGGAGCGGTGGCCGCTCGAGGCCGCGGTGCACAGCGGAGCTAGTGAGCTCCGGTCACGGACTCGCCGGCGAGAGACGGCGAGAGACGGCGAGAGACCGCGGGATACGGGGAGATACCGGGAGATACGGGGAGATACGAGATAGGAGAGGAGATACGCCAGTTGGCATGGGGTGTCGAGGTGTCGAGTCAGTGTCGAGGTTTGGTGTCGAGGGTGTGCATCGAGGGTTCGAGGCCAAGGCGCAAGGGCTCAGATACATATATTTTGACACGCCGCGCTCGCGGAGCGTCCGAAGAGCCCAGTCATACATCACACACACAAGATCAAGAAAGCTGCCACGCGCAGTTTCGTACTGACTACTGTGATCGTCGCAGCCGAACCCCAAATCCCACCCAACGCACAGTCCACAGAGCTCGCGTCAGAAGCCGAGCCGTCCGAAGAGGCCTCCGCGCTGCCTCGAGGCGGAGGGGGCTCTGATCCACACATTGATCGCGTATTTCACGCCGCGCAAGGGGGCGGTGCCGGCGTGCTCGGTGCGCTCGTCGTCCATGCCCGAGTCCAGGACGTCGTTGAAGACGAGCGCCGTGTAGGCGGTCGGCTTGATGCGCAAGTTGAGCCGCGGGAAGGTGGTGTGGCCGCCGTCCTCCTACGATCGGTTCCGAGAAGGCTCCGAGAGGGCTCTGAGAAGGCTCCTATGGGAGGGTGGCTCTACCCGCCCGCGCCTCCTCGGGCAAGTGAGAGGCGCAGATCGGGAGGGCGCACAATCTCGGCGATCTCGCGGCATCTCTCGGCTGCATCCGCACCTCGGGCAGATCAGAGAGGTAGATGAGGAAGGTGAGGTGGCGGCGCGGCTTCTGCGGAAAGTCGCAGAGATCGAAGAGGTCGTGATGCGCCTCGTACTTCTCGCCCGGGTGGTACCGCACCACCTGCAGCGGCTCGAGCATCGGGTCGTCGTAGCCCGAGAAGTAGGAGATGCGCGCGCGGATGGCGTCGACCGCCCAGTTGCGGCCTGCGAGCGTCGCCGTCGACGACGTCCTCCGGTCCTGGAAGCAGAATACGCCAACCTCAGGGCACGAATACGGTATTGTGCAGCGTATTCAGAGCACGGCGTGAATACAACGGAGAAGACTACGTATTCAGCTTCTGGGCCTCCGGTCCTGGGCGACAGAGCGGACTGGCGAGCGGTGGAAGTGCGACTCGGACAGCCGCAAAATCTCTGCCGCCTCCGCGGCCGTCACAAAGTCGTGAAGCAGCCGCACGCGCGGAGAGGCAAGCACCTGCACCACGCGCACCTCGTGCGGCGGCGGAGCGATCCTCCCGCCGTAGGACTCAAGCAGCCCAAGTTGAGGGTGCGGCGGCGCCGTCAGCGACACGGAGCGGCGCCGAACACGCGGCGTGCTGCGCGACACGTCCACAGGGCAGGTGAGCGCGTCTGCGCCGCGTCCGTCCCTGCGCCGCTGCGGCGGCACCGCCCGGCGCTGCCACGGCAGGGTGCGCGCGGCGGCGCACTGCGTGGGCAGCATGAGCTTGTAGGTGTTTTGGCCCGCCCATCCTGGCAGCCAGCACCGCTCGTGCGAGCGCGCCTCGCGGCTAGAGACGTCGATGCGCGAGGAGAGCACGGCGCGGGCCTCCGGCCTGTGTGCGGAGAGCACGCTGTCCACGTCCGACGCGGCGCACGACTGCAGGCAATCCTGCGCCATCCTCGTGGCATCGCTGCGGCACTCCCCCCGCGCGGCCCGCGCGGCGCACCCGCTCGACTTGTCGGAGGCCTCGCAGCGCAGCGCCTTGTCGCAGACGCCGACGCTCCAGCCCGAGTAGGTCGAGCGAGCGCACCGCTCCTGCACCGTGCAGGAGGTGTTGCAGAGCGCCGCCAGGTCCTGAGACTCGCACCGGCCGAGCAGCGACCACTCCACACAGCGTGAGTCGCGGTCGATCTTTAGGCCGGTTCGCTCCTCCCACGCGTCGCACTCTTTGCGGCACGTTGAGAGCATGAAGGCGGGGTTGCGCGAGCACTCGCCCGCCTGTGCATAGCCCGCACACTCCTTCTCCATCTGCTGGCGCATGCCGCTTCGCGTCTTTCCAGTCGCTTTGGCTTGGCGGCACGCGGCAGCGCAATGCTTGGCCATGTAGGAAGGGTTCGATGCGCACTCGCCGGCCTCTGCCCATGAGTTGCACATCTCCTCCTCGGCGAGCGCCGCCGCTGCCAAGACGGCGAGAGTGAACTTCATCTCCCTCGGAGCGCTGAGAAAAGAATTCAGAAGTCAATGCAAACTTTTTTAGATTAGCTCTTTGGAGTGCTGGCAGGGTTTGCGATGAGGAGTGTTTCCGTCCGATTGGTTTCCTCGGGTTAGCGTGCACCACTTCACCGCCTGTTCACCGCCTGCCACCTGCGCAAGAGCACGTACGTATTTGAAAACAATGAAGGAGAGAGTGCTCGGATTCACAAAAGCTCATCGCAACCCCCGTCAGCAGTCCTCCCTCGGGAATGTTCGTAAGAGCTACATACACCGACCTGGCTGTGTCCTGTGAGCCAGGCGAGGCCCGGGGGGCAAAGACAAAATCACCGCGAGATCAAACTTTAGACCCTCCCCGGAGTGTGGCTTGCCCGTCGGGGTCGGCCGCGCCGACACTTACCGACACCGACCGGAGGCGCTGCCGCTGGCTCCGTTGGAGACAAGTTCGCCTTTGGCAACACCGACGAACGCGCCCGCCTCGCAAACATGGGCTGCAAGCAACGGTCGCGGGCTCCGTGGGCGTCAACGGGCATTCGACCACACCACCGGCCTAATTAAGGCTACGTCAAGTCACAGCGTGGCCACTACCATGATGGCATCATCACACCAAACGAAACACAGTTCAACCTCTTTCTCCATGGCCCGGCTGCGGGGCGTGCAGCGAGTGTTCTGCCGCCGCTCCGGCCCGGTGCAAGCCCTTCTGCGCCGGCCAGACATACAGCTGGCCAGCAAAGTGCAAATGGAACGGATGCGACGAGTGCACCGAGTGTACGTAGCCGGGGACGGTAGTGAAGATTTGATTTGAGAATTTTACAACAAAGCTCCATCGCACAACCGCTGGGCACGGGACTGGCTCGCACTGGCACTTGATTTGAAGCATCGATGTCAGATCATGTCTCTCAAAATACGGGGCTGTGGGAGTCCCAGTTCACCACACAAAGATAAAACTGTGTGCCCCCTCCCGCCCGCGCGGGGGGACCTTCGGTGTTCGGAGAGACGCGCGAGCAGAGTCCAGAGAGACGCGCAGTTTATTTGCTTTTGGAGATATTGCATATATTGGTTATTTTGCTGATTATGCATTATCGTCACCGCGACTCACACAAAATACGCCATCGCGAGTGAAGTGGATCACTGTACATCGATACTTTGCGCGCCCACCGCTCCAAGCGGCGCGCGACAAGGCAATCAGCCGATGGCGCATCCATCCAACCCCCCGCCCCAAGGTTAAGTAAGGTTTAGTCATCCCATTCCGTAGGCTTGCGCAACGCGCGCGAGACGCCCGCCCTGAGCCGGTCGTCCTCCTCGCGCTCCTGCTTGAGCTCAAGGATCTCGTCCACCCCCACCCGCTCCAGCAGCCCCTCTGTCGTCTCGCGCTCCTTGTCGTCGTCCTGCGGCGGCCGGCGAGGGAGCGTGTCTAGGAAGAGCGTGGCAGGCGCTGACGCGTCGGCGGTCGTGGCGCACGCGCTCGCGCTGGCTGCGCGCGCGCGGCGTGTTGAGGGGGCGGGCGCGCGCACAATCTGCCCCAGCAGCACGACGTTCTCGCCGCGGATGACGTACAGCCCCAGCGGCACATCTGCAAACCGCTTGCCGACGATGACACGCTCGAGCGCGTGCTCCAGAACGACGTTCGAGAACTGGTCAAAGGTGCGCAACGTGCCGATGATCTTGCGGCCGTCCCGCAGCACCACCATCAGCTTCTCTGCGCGCCGACGGGGGGCGGGCGCTCTCAGCGGCGGCAGCAGGCGGCCGGCTGGCGCGGTGGCGGGCGGGAGGCGCACTGTCGAGCTCTTCGGCTAGGCTGGCTGTCCCGGTGAGGTTGAGCGCCATCACGTCGACATTGGCACCCGAGCTAGGCATCGGGTGTCGGCAACGAGGCGAGGCCGGAGTCGGGGTGTTAGAAGCGCTCTGCACCGCACTTGCAGGCGAACAAGAAAACATCCGCGAGGTAAGTCGGGTCTCCTGTGCAGTGCATGTGCAGATTGCGTGCACTCACGGCTCTCACACAAAAACATCTCTCTTGGCTGTCTCTGGCTCCCTCACTAATTTCTGCCCTCCCTCGCAGGCACTGCTGCACGCCGTGAGCTCTGTGTCTTGATTTGCCAACAATATACCTACAACTTCGAGGGTACTAGTAGTTTCCTGGTCACATCTCTCGAGCCGAGCCGATGCACGCTATGCTCGCTGCTCTCGCCACCTCTGCCGCTTCCTTCGCCCCGCCCACCGAGCCTTTCGACCGGCGAGTCTTCGACCGGCGAGCCTTCATCGGCGGCGCCGCGCTCGCCGCCGCTAGCCTAACGGCACCGGCACAGGCTCAGCGCTCGAAGCTCATCCCGCGGTCGAGCGCCGAGTCTACCGCTTCGTTCAAGCAATACCAGCTGTCAGAGGCCAAGTACAAGCCCGGTGAAGAGAGCGAGGCATTCAAGAAAGCTGAGGCCGCGCGCAACGGCGGCGCGGCAGGAAAGCCGTCCTCGGCGCAAGACGACCTAGCGAGGCTGGGGCTCAAGTCATTCTCGGACTCGAACACGGACATGTGCCAGACGTGGAAGGGCTGCAACGGCAGGTGAGACGCCTCCTGCGCGCGGCCTCCCGCCTGTGCTCTTGCGTGCCCGGCACAGGTTCGAGGAACGTCCTGTTTTTTTCGTATCGTTTTCAGTTGTGTGTCTATAGTAATACTATAGTGTCTTTTTCCATCTTTGACTTTGTGACTGGAGAGAGAATTTTTCGCACCAAACAGTACTGTGATGTGGGTGCGTCAGCACACCACTGAGTTACACTGCATCTCTGGTTGCAAAAGCGATGACTGATGTACACTACACTTAGACTCGGCGCCTACCCTCTCGCCCCGCTCCCTCGCACCCGCTCACACGACACAGCGCACTGTGCGTCTCTCTCTCCTAGTCTACTTCGTGTTTGGCGTCTGTGCGCCAGCAACGTGGCCGATGATCGGCCGCACCTCACCCACACGCACCTTCCCTGCCCCTCACCCCATGGTCCTTGGGCGGCCGTTCGCCCCCGGGGAGTGAGGCCAGGGATCATCATCTAAAGTGTGCAGCTTCGCCATCCATCGCCGCGGCATCCAACAGGAAGCAAACCACGGATTTCGCCCGGCGTCCGCACGCACAGCCACCGCCCGCACCAGCGCCGGAGGCAGCAGCGCCCGACTCGGCCAGGCAAACCGGCGCAAGGCTCACCAGCCGTAGCCCCAGCCGCCGTAGCCGCCGTAGCCGCCGTAGCCGCCGTAGCCGCCGTAGCCGCCGTAGCCGCCGTAGCCGCCGTAGCCGCCGTAGCCGCCCATGCCGCGCCAATACGCGTTCTGCCGGCCCATCATGCCGCGGCCGTACCTAGAGCGAAGCGACGCACACGCTCAAAGCCCCGTCGCGCGGGCACCTCCTCGCCAACGCCGCCTCACCCGCCATAGCCCCACCCTCCTCCGTATCCTGCGGGGCAGCAGCACCGGGCGTGAGAGCGGTCTGTGGAGGGCGAGCGGGGCCTGTGTGCGCGCACCGCCGTACCCGCCGTACCCGCCGCCATACCCCCACCCGCCGTACGGCATGTACCCCGACCCGCGGCGGTAGCCCATGTAGCCTGCGGACAGGGCGGCGGCGCGTGAGGCGATTGCGGCGGCAATCGGCGGGCGGGCGGGGACTGAAGCGCACCGCCGTATCCGCCCATCCCGTACATGCCATACCCGCCCCATCCGCCGTACGGGTACCCGCCGCCGTAGCCCCAGCCGCCTGAAGTTCAGCGGCGGGCGGTGAGCGGTGCGGCCGAGTGCAAACGGCGGGGGGGGTCGGAAGGAATGAGCATGACCGTATCCGTACCCGCCTCCGCCGTATCCGTACCCGCCGCGCCAGGGCCCGTACCCGCCGAAGCCACCGTAGAGCTCAGCCTCGCTTGTCATCGGGTTCCAGTATGCCCGCTGCTGGCTCTCGTAGACCATCGCCCTTGCGGGCGTCATCGGCCCCGCCTGCATGACCTGCATGGCGGGTAGGGGGGTGAAGATGGAGGTGATGGAGACAGGGGAGGCGGGGACGATGGAGGTGAAGGTGGGTGCGATGGTGGAGGCGGTGAGGGTGAGTGCGACGGTGGGGGAGGTTGTGGAGGTGGTGGAGGGGAGGGTGGATTCTTTGGCGGCGGGGGCAGGGTCGATTCTTTGGCGGCGGAGGCGGGGTGAGGGTGAATGCGACGGTGGGAATATCGTGGAGGTGAGGGTGGTTGAGGGTGGTTACGATGGTGGAGGTGGTGAGGGTGAGTGCGACGGTGGGGGAGGTTGTGGAGGTGGTGGAGGGGAGGGTGGATTCTTTGGCGGCGGGGGCAGGGTCGATTCTTTGGCGGCGGAGGCGGCGGGGTGAGGGTGAATGCGACGGTGGGAGTGGTCGTGGAGGTGAGGGTGGTTGAGGGTGGTTACGATGGTGGAGGTGGTGAGGGTGAG
>NW_005196022.1:0-1295 GCF_000372725.1 Emiliania huxleyi CCMP1516 | reverse complement strand
GACGGCGGCGTGAGAGGAAATCGGCGAGGGCGGCGGCGACGAGAGAGGCGGCGAGAGCGGCGGCCGTGCTGGCGGCATCGATACTGACGGCGTTGGCGATGACGGCGGCGGCGTCAATGGAGGCGGTGATGACGGCGGCGGCGGTGACGGCGACGGAGATGACGGCGGCGATGACGGCGGCCGTGCTGACAGTGGTGGCGTCGACGGTGCCGGACCTTCATGAGCTGAGAGCCCGTCCTCGATGCGGGGAGCCCGAAGAGCGCCGCGTAGGGCTCGCTTCTCGCGCAGGCATGGCCGGGTCGAACGCCGGGTCGACTGGAGCGGCGATGACGGCGGTCGGGTCGATGTCGAGGACGGGCCGAGACGTGACAGTGACCGCGCGCGAGACGTGACAGTGAAGACGGCGGCGCGGCGACGATGTCGCCGACGCCCTCGTCCGACTCGGTCACGAGCGGGGCGAATCACCGTGAAGAACGCGGCCGCCGACGACCCGACCGCCATGAAGGGTGCGCCGGCAACGTCCTCGGGCACCTCTTGAGCACCTCGACCTCATCGATCGCCTCGGCGTACAAGTCGTCGCAGACGATGGCGATGCCGACGAAGAAGTAGAACCTGCGCGGGGGACGGGGTGAAGGTGGGATGAGGGGGGGGTGAGGGCCTTGGTCGGCGGCGAGCATCAGGGCGGTGTCGCCGTCGCTGTCCTGCAGGTCGACCCCCGCGCCACGCCGCAGCAGCAGGTCGACCAACCGCTCGTGGCCATAGAGGGCGGCATCCATGAGCAGCGTAACACCGCGTAAATTCACCTCGTCTCTCTCGTACGTCGCGTCGACCCGCCCGCCCGCCGCCCTCGAGCCACGCCAGCACCGCCTTCTCCTCGCCTCGATGAGTCGCTGCGACCACCTCGTCGGAGACTGCGACGCCTCCACCCGCGACGCCTGCTCGGCCACCGGCGCCAGCGACAGCTTCGTCGGCCTTACCCGCACGCTCTCGCCGCTGCCCTCGAGCGCCACAGCGTACCGCCCGCCCTCAAAGCTCTGAGCCACGCCTCGCCGCCCGTTCAGCTCGGGGCGTGAAGAGAGGCCGCCGAGCTCGACTCGCTGCCCAAGCAGCGGCGCGTCCACAGCTGCCGCTGCCGCGCCCGAGGAAGCGCCGCCCGCCCCTGCTCGGCCCTCCGCCTCGTAGGTGTCTTGGCACAGCTTGTCCGGCTGCACCCGCACGCACTCGGCGCTGCCCTCGAGCGCCACCGCGTACCGCCCGCCCTCGAAGCTCTGAGCCACGCCCCGCCGCCCGTTAGG
>NW_005196023.1:0-1295 GCF_000372725.1 Emiliania huxleyi CCMP1516 | reverse complement strand
AACAGGTGAGAAAGAGCGCTATTCAAAGCGATGAGCTTGCTCATCCCTCGCGTGTCCGGTGTGCGACTGGGCGCACAAGTACGTCCTCGTGCGCCGCACCGCGCAAAGCCATGCCACCCCGCTCGGCGAGCGCTGAATTCGCCCGATGCCATTGCCTCCCTCGCACTTTCTCGCCAGTCCCTTGGATATGTGTGCAGTATCTAGATATGTGCGTGGGGAGCCTGCATGTAGTGTGAGGGCCTGTGGCTGGTTGGTTGTTATCGATCTCCGTATGTGTCCTCTATATTTCGTTGGGAAGAGGCACGAGGAAGGCGGCTACCTCAACCGACTATGGAGGTGGACCCGTCGCCAGACGACGCAGGGCAGACGACGGGGGGGAGATTTTGGCTTTTGCCAGGTTGCGAGAGTTGGAGCAGACGCGCAGGCCGTGCCGCAGGGCTAGACGAGGGAAGGAGCAGGACTTGGTTGCGGAGATCAGCAGGAGCAGGACGTACGAAGAGATTAGGAGCAGCAGGGACCCGAGGGACCATGTGGAAGACCGCTAGAGTAGTGCTAGTCCCCTCCATCCACCATCGCGTGAGGACGTGACAGTCTGACTGGGACACGACCCCGGCAGGTCGCCGACCACACTCCAGTCTCCACACCTCCACTCTCTCTAAAGAACCCTGCCACAAAAACCTAAATCGGACCGCTGACCGCACGGGCGCCGGCGCGGCCGGGGACCTGTTCCTTTTAGAGGGAGCGGACCGTGAGTTGAGGAAATCGGAGGACGCGACCCACTTCGCCACAGACGGTCCCGCGCCTCGCCGCTATGACGGGCACACGCCCCGCACCGTCCGCTGTGTGCCCGTCTTTGTCCGGAGTGAAAAGTCCAACGCGCTCGTCGGTGACGGTGTCCTCCAACCTGCGCCGCGCTCGGCGAACCTCGACAGCGCCTTCGATGGCATGCAGCTCTTTGCGTCAGAAGCCTGGAGAGCAGCTCCTCGGCTGCTCACACGCTCTGCACAGTTGACACAGTCTACTGTGCGGCTACCACAGCTGTGACAGCGATGGGCTCGCCCTCACTGGCCCTCAGTCACTTGTGCTGCGGCTTGTGTGAGCGACACTGCTCGGCGACTGCCGGCACACTGTGAGACCATGGGTGTGAGGTAAAAACACGCTACCAGCGCTTGGTCACATCGGCCCCGAGGTCAGCTCCTTCAACTCTGTTAGTGACAAGACTTGTCTACTGGCTGGAGCCGAGCAGGAGGGCCCGGCGCACAACCCCTGGTCAACTCATGGTCCACACACGCCGA
>NW_005196024.1:0-1296 GCF_000372725.1 Emiliania huxleyi CCMP1516 | reverse complement strand
CGGGCAGACAGAAGGCCAGGGCAGCACTGACAAGTGCAACGCGCCTCATGTCGGAGAGCGACCGTGCCTCGTTCGCCGCGTACGTACGATGTACGTACGTACTTATAGCTTACTGGGAGAAAAGAGAGAGACGTAGAGTTTGTTGTAGATTTCACGTTGTACGTACTTTTAGCTTACTGGGAGAAAAGAGAGAGGGGGTTGTGTTCTCTAGGCCCCTAAGGGCCCTACGCGCGGCGTGAGAGCTCGGAAGCGAGCTTTGCACGGCGATCGAGGATGGCACGGTTCACCCCCTTCACCGAAGCGATGGAGATGCGTTCCGCGTGGTACGTTAGCTTTTCTCTCTCACGTTGTACATGTACATGTAGAGCGCCTCTACATCGCTCTACAGGCGACTCACATCGTCCCGCGGCGAATGTAGAGCTCTACAGCTCTACAGCGCTCCAGCGCGCTCTACATCTCTACAGCTCTACAGCGCGCGCGCGCGCGCGCACACACAAAGGATATCCACCTCTCGAGAACCTCGAGAGAACACACACACACACACTCACCATCAAAGCACAATGCTGACGATCTCTGTACACACACGCACACACCCCTTTATCCTTTTCTCTCTCTCGCTGTAGTGCGACGTATACTTTTTATACCAAACGTAACGTCGACAAAACAAACTCTAGAATTCTTATTAGAAAGGGGAGAGGGCGCGCAAACACATAGGATCTGTCTTGAGGCAGTTTTAACATTCCCGTAAGTGGCCTTTTCGCAATTTTCACGAGTGTAATTTCTTCGAAAATGTTAAAACTGCCTCAAGACAGATCGTATGTGCGAAGTGCGAGCTGTGGGCTTTCCTCGGTGCCTGCGGTTGTAACCGAGCTGAACTCCGACGAACGGGACCGTGAGGCCGACCTACTATCGCATGGGGGATTCTGCTGAAGAGGCATCGGCCGCCGAGCGGGGGGCATCCGATGCGCCGCCACCGTCGCCACCGCCGCCGCCGCCTCCTCCGCCGCCGCCTCCACCTCCCCCTCCCCCGCAGCACTCAAACCGTGATCCCTCGCATCCCCCGCCGCCCCGACCCATATACTCCTCTGCCGGCGGACTGAGCGGAGGACTGAGCAGGCAGGGTGGGGAGGACTCCCCAAGGGAGTGGGAGGAGGCCTTTGCCGTCACGCGCAAGCGCAAGCTGCCCTCCACCTGCTGGGGCCAGGAGCTCTCCGGTGGCTCCAAGCTCTGCGACTTTGTCGAGCCTACCTCGCCTGCCTTTCGGCAGCACTTTTGCGCACGATGCCAAAAGTGGGG
>NW_005196025.1:0-1296 GCF_000372725.1 Emiliania huxleyi CCMP1516 | reverse complement strand
GGGGTCATAACAAACACGGTACAGGATCGAGGTGCACGCTGCCGAGGCAGTGTCGTCCCCCCTCTCCCCGACGGCGATGGCGGTGTGACCGATCGAGCTACAAGAGGAGCTTGTTCAGCACATATCAGCAGGATCCGGGTTAGACTGGCGCACTACCTCACTGGGCCTGAGACCGCCGTGCGCTTCCCGTCACCGTCTCGGGTTTGTGTGGGATCGAACCACTCCGGGATGGGCGAGCCCTATCTTGTAATACCACACACGCGCCTATACATCAGTGTAGTCTCATCATCGAGTGATTGCTGGCCTGTGGCGTATGACCTCGCGCGGATATCACCAACGACGAGCATGCGAAGATAGGGAACAATATCTTGTACAGCCCGCTGTGCTCCCCGCTGTGCCACGGCGTATGATGGGCTGCGAGAGCCGTATCTTCCCCCCTTGAAGCAGAGGCGCCGCGAGGCACGAGAGGCGTACAAGAGAGGCTGGCGTGCCCCGCACCTCCCGGTTGGCAGTAGGAGGGCCCGCCGGTGAGACCACTGATTTTGATGCCGACCATACTCGAGTAAATTCTCGCCACTGGAACGCATGCTACTTACAGCTGTTGTCTGTACAGAGATGCCAGCACCCCCCACAGGCAGAGCGCTCCTGCTGGGGGGGGGGTCCCGACCCCCCCAGCAGCAGAGCGCTGCTGCTGGGGGGGGGGGTCCGACCCCCCCAGCAGCAGAGCGTGCTGCTGGGGGGGGGTCGGCCATGAGCTTAGTTGTGCAGGGGGGGTACCGAGCAGAGTGCGGCCCCTCTAAAAGCGGGGAGGTGGCCATCCCAGGCGCCCACCATGCTGTACAACGCGCGGCTGGGGGTGGCGGTCGCGGACACCCTCCACCGCGTTGGGCCACCCTCCCGTCCACCGGCCGGGAAAACACCCCTTGGGCGAATCAAAAGGCCCGCCCGAACAACGCGTTTGAATGTGCCCCCCCCACAACGTCAATGGCGTGCGTGGGGTGGCAAGCGGCGTCAACGCAACCCCTCCTGGGGGTGCCCACCGGTTTTCTTTTACCGGTTCCCCCCGCCCGTGGGACCCCACAAACTCGTCCCTCCTCAAGGGCGCAAAGGGGCACGGCACGTTCAACGCTTGCCTCGGGCCACCTCGCCTTCACGCCCGCCACCGCGACCAAAGAGGTGGCCTCCGCGGCCCAAAAGAAACCCGTGCGGCTCGTTTGGGAACCGCATGCCCTCCCTCTCTTGCCGGGGCTGTTCACCACGCCCAAACCTACTCCGAAGAAACCGTCGCGCCCGTCG
>NW_005196026.1:0-1296 GCF_000372725.1 Emiliania huxleyi CCMP1516 | reverse complement strand
CCTCCGGCCGCGTCGATCTCCGCGGGCGTGAAGTCCCGAGCGCTCGCCACCGAGGCCATATCCGACTTGGTTAGCTCCGGCCTCGGCACGCTCTCGACGGGGAGCTGCGATTGGCGGCGCGAACTGCTCGGCCTGTGAAGCCGCGTTTCTTCTAAGTGTACAGGCTTTGGTTTCACAACACGTTTGGTCCTCGCTCTGGTACGGCTCACCAGATGCGACAGGAGGGCTAAAATCCGGAATATAGACTGCCAGGAGGGTGCTCTAGGCCGCGAAGACACCACACACGGTCTCCCTACTCATTCATGCGCGGCTAGCAGGAGGGTGCCAAAAATGAGGCGCGTTGTGAAACCGCAGCTGGCCCCGCCGACGGGTAGCACAGGTCATGAGTGAGGCCACGCCAGCTGCCTCGGGTGCTCCGTGTGGTCGGCCTGGACCTTGCCGCAAGCCTCGAGCAGCGGAGAAGCGCTGTCCTTGAAGTCCAGACATGCTTCGCCGGAGCGGCCGCACACTGCTCGGTACCCCCCCTGCACATCTAAAGGCATGGCCGACCCCCCCCCCCAGCAGCAGCGCTCTGCTGCTGGGGGGGTCGGGACCCCCCCCCCCCAGCAGCAGCGCTCTGCTGCTGGGGGGGTCCGGACCCCCCCCCCAGCAGGAGCGCTCTGCCTGTGGGGGGTGCTGGCATCTCTGTACAGACAGCAGCTGTAAGTAAGTAAGTACGGTTAGCGTTCCAGTGGCGAGAATTTATGGTCGACACCAAAACCAGTGGTCTCACCGGCGTTACCCTCCTACTACCAGCCGGGCGCGGGGCACGCCAGTCTCTCTTCTACGCCTCTCGTGCCGCGCGCGTTTTCGAAAAAAAGAAAGGTGTGGACGCTCCACTACGACAGCTCAGTCGATCGATTTCGACGAGCGAGCGATCCGAGGATCGAGCGGGGGGCCGATAGGCTAGGGAGATCAACGCTGATCGATCAACGTCAGCCGAGACGCCCGAGTGAGTAGCTCACTATATACGGCTTTTAGTGTGGTAGTGCAAGATAGACTCACCTGGTCACAAGTTTTTAATAAAACGCCAGCACTCGACACGACGAAGGTGTATTGGGCTCGAAAGCTCGGTGAACACAACCGCCTCGAGCGTATCGCTCAAACACAAGCCCAAGGGGGAAGGGGCGGCCTCCGCCAACGAAGAGGCGGGAGAACTGGGTCCAATGGCTTCTGCTGCTGGGGGGGTCGGGACCCCCCCCCCCTCTAACAAAAACGCTCTGCTGCTGGGGGGGGTTCTGGACCCCCCCCCCCCCA
>NW_005196027.1:0-1296 GCF_000372725.1 Emiliania huxleyi CCMP1516 | reverse complement strand
GCAGAGCAGGACGCACGCGCTGCTCGCGGCAAAGAGAAAGGCGTCGGACGCAGGCGCCGGCGCCGGCTCGCTCCAGACGCAGCGCAGCAGGACGGCGCCATCCTCGCCCTCGCCGCCCTCCGTCGCCAAGGCCCACGCCACGTGCGCGCCCAGACGAGGGCTGTGCGAGAGCAGCAGCGGCGGCGCCGTGCGCGACGTGAGCAGCACGGTGCCGTCCCAGTCGCCGGACTCGATGCGCAGCGGCCGCGGCGGATCGAGCGGGTGCGACAGGTACAGGAGGCCCGTCTCGCCCGCCACGCGCGGCGTCGACCGCTCCGCCTCAATGAGAACGCCCGCCTCTAGCGCCCAGAGCCGCTGCGCCCGCCACGGCAGCGTCGTGACGTGGATCGCGCCCCGATTGCTCACGAGGGTCACGGTAGATGCGCCGTGCGTGCCTCCGATGGCCCAGACGCCCTGCCGGTCGGCGCAGGAGTGGCCGGGCTCAGGCGTCATGGAGGCGGCACCGTTGTAGTCGGCAGTGAGAAATCGCGCAGTCCTACACCATACGATAACGCACGGGCCCTCAGCGGAGCTGGGAAGAGGACCGCCGCAAGCGGCGTGGCGTGGAGCGGTTGTGCATCCCTCCGGGGGCCCCTCTGCGCCGGGGAGGCGTTGTTGGAGGCTAGGACGCAAGCGTCCGTCGCCCTTTTCAAACTCGGGGCCCACTCCGCTACGCTCCGACCCGAATTTGGAGGGCCTAAAAGTTTAAGGTGTCGCTGCGCAAAAGGGGTCGGACACCGGGCGCAGCTCATGCTAAGAGCTAGAAGAGGAGATAGAGAGAACAACCACCCTGTCCCGTTATTGCGTACACCAACACCACAAAACGCTCTCTCTCTCCTGTCCTCACTCAGGGGGGTCACAACTACCAAGTCCCTCGACTAGCTGCCACAGGGCGCAGCTGCCACAGGGCGCAGCTGGAGACGCTCCCCCTCAATCGGCATCCACCCCCACCCGCTCCAGCCCCACTTCTGCTGCCGAGAGAGCTGAATCGAAGCAAGCGAGCCATTGCATCTTGGCGTGCTCCTGGAGCGCGGCTTTCTGCGGCCACGAGCACGGCGGAGTCGGCGTCGTAGCGCGCATCGTTCCCGCTCATCGCCCATTCCTCCCGTGACGTGTGTCGGCCGCGATTCGATGTCGCCACCTTCATCGCCAACGAGGACTCCCTCGACTGCAGGGGGGCTCCGGCGCGGGGAGGGACTCCGCCTGCTGCGCTGGCCGACTGCGCCCTCCTCCTCCATGGGCTCGATCCGATTCCGC
>NW_005196028.1:0-1296 GCF_000372725.1 Emiliania huxleyi CCMP1516 | reverse complement strand
GAGGTCCTCTATGATGGAGCCGGCGAGGCAGTAGGCTTGCAGCGCGTGGCCCGATGGGAGAGACGGCGTCCACGCACTCTGCGAGTCCGTCGTCGCGAAGGCGAGCGGTGAGTCAAGGAGCGTCTCGACCACCCATGGCCGCGTCCGCTGAAATGCATCCTTGAGGCGAGACACGATGCTCGTGCACGTGTCAAATGTGTCGTACGTGTATGGCGCCTGGAACCAGAAGTTCCAGTCCGGAAGCGAGGCATTGCCCAGCGTGCGACCAATCTGATCTAGAGGCCCGCCGAGGTGAAACGCTCCCTCGATGGTGCTGGCTGTGAACTCGTCTGCGTGCATGTGGAGCGCAAGGTGGGTCACGTTTGGCCAGGTGCTGCTATAGAACACAGGTTCGTCCCGAAACGGCTGCATCTGCAGTATTGTCTCCAACTCCGCCACGTATAGCGTACGTGCTTCCGCAGAATCACGCGGTGGCAGGAGAGGTGCAATCAGTCGATACATCTCGAGCATCGACGCGTCAAACTGTGCCTCCTTGCCTTGAAATAGTCGACGAACCGCTGAAGGCCGGCCGCCGAGTCTTGCTTGGTGCTTGGTCTCCAAGCCTTTCATGCTGTCCCAATGCGTGGGCAGCTTGGCACCTCCGCCACTCGCAAACCTCCCCCATAACGGCCACGTCTGCGATGCCGGATTGGCCGGTGTGCAATCTGGTGCGTCCAGCAGAGGCGGCTGCATAACATAGCGTGTGAGGTTCGCGAGACCGATCACTTCTGCGATCGCTGCCATGGGCGTGGTGGCGCGGTGTGTGGTCGACGAAGACAATGTTCCTAGGGAAACGAGACACGGATGTGCGACTTGAGCGCATGTACTATTCGGTACGAGTACTGTCAGGAGACGGAACACGGAGGAGCTGTATAGGTCACTAGAGACCCACACCATCGCTACATCACCACAACCACCAAGTCGGATACAAGTCGATGACAATGTGCGCGGCAGGACAAACCAAACATGAGACGGTTACACAAGGACGGTCAGGCTACGGTCAGGAAGTAGGTTTGATTCACACTCTCCAACACTCCCCCATTGTCTCCGCAGTCTTCATGAATGAGGATGCGGCAGACAACAACAGCAGAGTGTGAATGTGTCTGAGCGTAGGTATGCCGGTTACCCGCCGGCGTCTCGCGGGGCTGGCTAAGCGTCCAACCTTGCGTCTTCGCGAAGGATGGTCTTGCTTGTTGGCAAGACTTGCGCGCTAAGATGATCCAGTGAAGGGGTCAAAGCGACGGCCGAGTGGCGATC
>NW_005196029.1:0-17344 GCF_000372725.1 Emiliania huxleyi CCMP1516 | reverse complement strand
AATACTGTCAAAAATCGGCGCCTGCGGCGGGCCATGGGACCCCATCTCCCCCCAAAGCCGAGAAGCCGTCAAGAATTCCGTCAGGGCGATCATCCGGCCCGCTGGGTGCGCTTCTTTTAGGTATGTTGTTGGCAAATCAAGACACAGAGCTCAGGCAAATTCACAGTGGGAGGAAAGCGGCGAGTCGCAATTCCAGGGGTCGTTGTGGCGGGCCACCCTGTCCAGAGCCCGGGATGGTCCGGGATGGGATCTTTCGATCAAGTCTGTGTGCCCTGGCCGCCTCCCAGTTGGTTGTGCAAGGTTGGAAAACCAAGCAACGGAGATGGAGCGGGAGAGTACGGTTGTTCCAGGGGGTCACGACTCGCACCGACCCTTCACGAACCGAAAGGCCGTGCCCGGCGTGCGCAAGGCTTCTTAGCTCCCCGGCCCTGGATGTGAGGTTACCGACTGCACTCCAAGTGCTCCAAGTGCGTTCTTCATACCCACCTTCCTGTTGGCTAGTGCACGATGAGAAACCAGGGTGGGTGGAGGTTGCGTTAGTTTGTCACTCGCCATGCGCGTCCTTGGCTGACCCTCCAAAACTCCTCCCCGCCGTTCGCGGCTCGGCTTGCGTATGCGGCTGGGAGCTTCGAGGACATGCAGGCGTCCCGCCCCCTCCGGCCATCCCCCCGGCTCCCATGCGCGCGGCCGCGACGCGCTGCGCACCCTCTTCCGCGCTGCACCCGCTCTCGGCATGGCCGTCGTCCGCCGAGATCACCTCCTCTTCGCGCCGCAGGTGCACAACCAAGGGCTGGCCACCTCCGTATCCATCATGATGAAGCCAATGGGCCAAAATCGGACTCCGCTCCCCTCCCAGGTGGCCGGAGGGTACACCTCGGGTCGGCGTGCTGGGGGGGGCGCCGGTGCGCAAGCCCACTTTCCGGGCGAGCCCGAGGGGGAGGAGGCCGGGCGAGTGGCAGCAACTCACTGTTAGTGTCCCGGGCCGCTGCGGCACCGTTTATACGGCCCCTCGTGATGTCTTTCCGAATTTGCATTGTGAGTCGTCCTCTGGCCAGCCGAGGGGCGCCAGAACGGCATGTGTACTGGTGCTGGGTGCGGGTGCGGAACGGGCTTTTTTTAACTCGCAACCAAGCATACTATACAAGGACACCCTCGGGGGGGACACGCGGCGCATGTGCGTCACGTCAGGGTGGAGTTGGCGGTGGCCGAGCGTCGTCTCCAGATCGACTCGCAGCGCGGAGTCGAGGGGTGAAGCGCGTCGCGCTGCGACATTCGAGAGCCGGCGGGATAGCCGTGGGGCGCGGCCGACTTTGAAGTCCTCGAAGATCCGGTGCGCATTCGTCCTCTGAGACCCACGCGTACAGGAAAGGGGCGAGAACGCGGCCATTCTCCATTGACAATCTAAGGCAACCTTGAGCTAGCCCGTTCCACACAGTGTGTCTTGTCTTGTGGTTCTGTGTGTCGCTCCTGTGTGACCGTCATCGCCCGTCCTGCGTCCACCCATACCGCGTTGGTGTCCCAGTCGTTGGTCGGACTGAGATCTGAGAGACAGAGAGATTTTTGTTTGTAGTTTGAGATATGAGTTTCGCCTTAAAAAACACGCGCGCGCGTGAACAGGGCTCCAGGCCCCAATCTCTCTCACAAACCTTCCTCTAGTTCTAGTACCTACCAAGGCCCGTGACCGCACCAGTTTCCAATCCACCTGACCGCCACTCTCTTGAGGACGAGAATAAAACGCGCGCTCTCAGCGGCGGTTTTGTCGAGTTTTGGTCTCGGCTCTCGCCACTCGTGTGACGTGTCGCCCGCTGCGCTGAGCGCTCGCTCGCCCGGCACCAACTTGATTCCCGGATGCGCGTCTCCCCCTCCCCCTATGTGACGCCACCCCCCTCCAATCCGTAATTCCGTAAAATCGCGCGAAAAGCGCCCTAATCGAGCTGGAGAGCGGCCCCCAGCCGCCTGGGAGCGTGCCCTAGCTAGCGGGAGGCGTTAGACGTACTTTTCGGCGTCAACTAATTAATGACTTTCGGCGACGTCCGTTCCCCCCCCCTCACCTTGGACACGTCGACACCTGGCACCGACGCAGCTCAGCATTGTGCTGGAGCGCCTGCTCAACGAACTCGGGATAGCCGACCTCAGTACGTTCGAGGCTGTGCTCTTGCACGATACAGGCGCATTGCTCGACGCGATCCGAAGCACCGCTGCAGCCGCAGAGGCTGGTGCGGCGGCTTATGCCAGCTCGGCCACGAGCAATGTTGTTGTGTCCCCAGGCAGAACTGCTACCGCTGGCGTAATCTCTGTGTAGCACAAGGGTAGCTTCTCCCGCACTCTCGTCAGCACAGACGCGCAAAACACGCTAATGTCTCGGACATCCATGCAGCCGCGAGTAGTGCGAGTGCTGAGATGCTGCTCCGGCAGGAGTTGGAAGAGAAGTTGCGGTCACAGACCAAGGAGCTCGCTTCTGAGCAGCGCTCTGCGAGCGCTGTGAAGAGGGCACTCGCGTCGGCGCGGGATGAGCTTGCTGCGGCACAAGCTGAGGCGCTCCGACCGCGACAACCTGAGGAGAGCGCAGCAGGCTGCTAAACGCGACATCAAAGCGGCCGAGCGGATGGCCGACGAGGCAAAACACGCAGCTCGAGCTGAGTGTGAGTGGCGTATCGGCGAGATGCGGGCCAAGATGCAGGCCGACGGCGCGAGCAGCTCGACGCGCTGCAGATTTCGATGGAGGCAGAGGCGAGGCGCGCTGATGCCGCAGGGGCGGAGAGGTCAAGGCTGTACGACAAGATGGAGGGGATTATGCGCACGCGCGTGAGGGGTTGATAGACGCACTCGCAGAGGCGCAGCGCAAGCGCGAATATAGTGATTGTTAAGAGATATACGTAGCGTTACAGTCGTACGGTCGTCGACCCTCCCACCGTGTGGGCCGCCCGGACCCCGGAGAGCTCCTGTAGCGCGTTCAGACAGCGTTGCGCGAGCATTGGAGAGGCCAGCCTCCGGCTTCTCAGCGTGTCGCGAGTGCTGGATCTCTGTCTGCCTGGTAGCTGGGTGTGATGGGGGGCTCTCTGGTGGCTTTGCTTACAAATGTACAGATTTACGGATTTACGGATCCACCCCCCTCCCTCCCCGTCCCGTGACCCGGCCGTGAGACGCGCATCCGGGAATCAAGTTGGTGCCGGCGCGTGTCTCGCAGCTCGGCGGGGTGTCGGGGAGCGGAGTGCGTCGGAGAAATTTTCTTCATTCTCGTAGTTTCATCGCTCATCTCGTCATCGGGGAGTGTGTTTGTCTCGTCGGTCGCGCCGCGGCGTTTACGAGCACCACCACTCGGTCGCCACGGCGCGGGCTCTCAGCTCTCACTAGGAGAGACCGTGCGCCGCAGCGCTGCGCGCATCTCCTCCAGGCGGGACAGCTCCGCCCGCGCCTCCTCCTCGTCCACGGCTCGCGAGAGGAGGGCCTGATCGGCAGGCGGCGAGGGGTGAGCGTGGCGCGAACCCACCGCACGGGCGCGCGGCAGAGCGCGCCTCGAGGTCCATGTGCTCCAGCGACCGCTCGTGCGTCGCCCGAATGTGGATGCGCGGCACAAACCCCGTCACAGGCTCGCCGTCCTCGCCACGAACCGCGCTCTCTCGCTCCAGCTCGATGAGCTGCGCATACCGCGACGCGCACAGACACCAGCGGTCGCCCGGCCGAACGCCGGGGAACATGAACTGAGGGATGGGTTGGTGGAGCGGGTTCCCGACCGCCGCCGAGACAGCGAGGAACTTCTCGGTCGCCTCGATGCAGACGGTGTGCCGGCCCGCGTCGTCCGGACCGGTGGAGCAGTAGCCGTCCCGGTAGAAGCCGGTGCCGATGCCGCTGCCGTGGACGTCAGCGCAGCAGCAACTGAGCTCAGTCCCGAGCACGTTTCTTGCAGGCTCGCGCGCAGGCTCTTCCGCAGAGTCGAGCCGTGCGGCGGCGGCGCGAGAGTCGGCGGCGGCGCGCAGAGCAGGGGCGGGCGTGCGGAAGGAGACGGCCGAGGTGTAGACGAGCAGCATCGGGCGAGCAAAGAAAAGAATTCTAAAGAGCCCTCTCACAGCAGACTGGCACGAACTAGCACCACAAAAGGCACAGCAGACAACGGCCCCTTATGGGCCGTCGAAGAGGCCGTCATACTCCTCCGGCCTCGCCCCCCCTTCCCAACCCTCCCCTGGCTCAGGCTCCTCATCCTCGCGGCGCGCAGTGCGCACCCCGCCCCGCGAAGACGAACCCTTCCGCCGGCGTGCCTCGCGGGACTGCCGCCCGCTGCCACCGCCCTTCCCCCCCTCCGCCGCCCGCGCCTTCTCCGCCGCCCGCGCGGCCGCCTTCGCCTCCTCCGCCGCTAACAGCGCCTCCCTCCGCGTGACCCCAATGGGCCCCTTGCGCATCCAGGAGAGGTCGCGCGAGCGACCTATCCAGGGGTTACCCGGATACGGCGCAACGTAGCCGCTGCGCAGCTCCGAGTAGTCGCCAACGCCCCCCCCCAAATAGCCCTCCAAGCAAGCATCGCAGACCCACTCGCCTAGCTGAGAGATCTCAGAACTCTCGCCGCGCCAGATCTCCTTCTCCGCCGCCTCCATCTCCTCTCTCGACCAGCCCTCACGCATCGCCCGGCGCCACAGCCACGGCTCCACGCCAAACTCGTCGTAAAAGCGCCCAAAGCAATCCTGACACTCGAGGCCTGGGCCTCGAGCGTCCTCCGCGGAGACGGGGTTGTCCGTGCTCGCGCCCGCCCACTCCTCGAGCGTCGCCGCCACGAGCGCCCCGTAAACGGCGTCGACCGCCGCCTCCGCCAACGCCTCAGCAGCCGCCTCGCCCGCCTTAGAACCCGTGGCCTCATCTAAAATGATGAAAGGGTGGGGCGCGCCGGCAGCGTCCGAGACCGGCGTCTCGGGCGGGGTAATGCCGGCGGGCCCCCAATATGGGGCACGTCCAGGTCCATCAGCAGCGAGCGAGGGCGGGCCGCCCTCCTCCCCCTCCGCCGGCGCCGCGCCGCCGGTGGAAACCTCCTCCACTGGGTTTGGCCGCTCAGCAGCCAAACCCGCCGCGGTGTCGGGCACCTTCTCGAGCCCCCCCCCGCGACCCCTGGCGCCACGGCCGCGCCGCCCTCGGCGGCGCCGCGGCGCCTTCCGCCCGCCCTCGACCTCCTCCTCCCCCCCCGCGGCGGCAATCGTCCCATCGCCGCTCTCCGGCAGCGCGGGCTCCAAGGGGTCCAAACTGGATCCCTCGGTCCCACCTCCGGACCCACCTTCAGCGGCCTGCGCGTCGCAGGCACCGCCGTCCGCCTCTTCGGGGCGCGCGCCGCCGCGGCCCTCGCCGCCAGCCGCTGCCCCGCCACCAGCCGCCTGATCGCCAGCCGCCACCCCAGCCGGGGTGTGTCGCCCAGCGACAAGCCGCTGAGGGATGCCAAGACCGCAGCCGCGTCCCCCCAGCCCCGCCGGCCGAGAAGAGCTCGGCGGAGCTTCTCCGCCTGGAGCTCGTGGATTCCGAGCGAGGCAATGCCCTTCACAGCGACCACCTCGAGGAGGTCGCCAGCATCACCCACACCCAGGTCCTCGAGCTGCCCTTCGTACTTGCGGTAAAACTTGTCGGCGACGCGCGCGCGCTTGAACAGAGCCGCGAGCGGCTCTCCCAGGTCGATGGCGGGCGAGGCCGCCATCGAAGGCCTGGTGCCCGGCCGCGTGGCCCCCGGGCTGCGGGTGGGTGCTCGCTGTGGCGGCCGCCGAGAGGGCAGAGAGCGGCGGCAGGCCGCCGACGGCGTGCGCGCCGCCTGCTGTGGCAGCAGGCGACAATACTGCTGTCGGCCAAAAGAAGAAAACCGGCGCTGAAGCCGCGCGAATTGGGGCGACTTGCGTCCACTTCACGCCACGGGCTGCGGTCTTGTCATGGACGTAATTCGTCTACTCGCCGCAGCCTGCGCAGGCGCCGTAGCCGACCACGCTACAAACACCATCTGCGGCACGCAGCCCGCTGTCTGCAACGGCACGTTCGCAGGGCGAGCGCTCGACCTTTCAAAGCTCGACCTGACAGGCACTCTACCGCCTGAGCTGGGAAGCCTCAACCTGGCGTTCAACAACATCTCTGGCACCATTCCCGCAGTAGCGAGTACTAAGCTGGCAAACCTGAGCTTGTGGTCAAACCGGATCTCGGGCACAGTGCCGGGGAGCTGCCACCCCCCTAGATAGATCTACCCAAACCCAGGCACGACATCTGCGCACACCGTTAGCAGCAATGGAGGTAGGAGCCGCTGCGCCCGTGCCGATGCAGATGCAGACGACCATCGTGGGTAAATTTGAGGCCGATGGAATCACCCTCACCATCTCGTTGATGGGTAACGACGACTGCTGCATCTCGGTGACTGCACGACCCTGGCGGCCCCGGTGGCAACGGCGGGGAAGGCGGGTGTCCAATGCCCTGGTTCAAGGTTGCCAACGGCCGGTACATCCAATGCAATGTATGTATGCCTTATCTTATCTTCTTGGGGGGTCCCACGCTCGCCTTCGAAGCCCCGGACACAGTCTACCAGGGCTGCTGCTTTTCAAAGTGCGACCACTGTTGCTTCTGCTGCCCGTGCAAGTTCGTCCGTGTGCCGGATGTGCCGGAGTCCCTGCCTGTGGCGACCGAGGAGCCCCTGCCTGTGGCGACCGCGGAGCCGCCTACGGCGACCGCGGAGTTGCCTGTGGCGACCGCGGAGTTGCCTGTGGCGACCGGCGACCGCGAAGCCCCTGCCAGTGGCGTGGTGAGCAAGCTGCTCGAGGCGCGCAGGGCGCAGCAATGAGTCGAGCGGCGCAAAGTGGGAGTGCACTGGCGTGGGCGGTCGGTTGGCGGGTTGTTTGGCGAGTGGAGAGCGTGCAGGAGCCGCTCTGCAGCCTGCATGGTGTGCGAGTGGCCCCTTTGTAGAGAGAGTCTCAAGGGCAGGCCGTACGGCTAAGGGCGTGTGCGCTGTGTGTAACCACCCACGCCACCAAGTACTGGTATTGATTCATGATTGCTTCTGATGGGAATGCGACTGGCTAATAAAAGATCAGCCTCTGTCCATCACAGCCTTTCAACATGCCTCAAATTTTCCGCGGTGCGCGGCGCGAACTTTTTTGCGCTTGCCCTACCCTTGCTAGTGCACATAGTAGTGCTGCCCTCAAACCCTTCCCACCGATACAAATTCACATGATTGCGCAATTCTCGTTCTCGTTGACGGAGGGCTGGGTCTCCGCCGGGGCGGTCCAGCCGCGTGGCGCAGGTAGCGCCTACGCAGAGGCACCCACCGACCTCAGAAGAGCTGCCCCCCCCTCGCCTGGCCCGGCCGGGTGCCAGCTGCGCCGCGTGATGTGTGGTGCCGCCCGTGGGCCTCTCGTCCTGCGGCGTTCGGAACGAGTACGGGTCGTGCACCTGCGGCAACTCTCTGCGGTGAGGAGACGGGCCCCGGCGGCAGCGGGCTCGTGCAAGTCTCGCGGCGAGCACCGACGGCAGCCAAATGGCATGCTTCCGGTCCTACCGTACAGCGAGCGGCGGCGGTGAGGCGACGGCGAGAGTGCTGCTTGCCCTCGCAGCACGCGGTGCTGCGGTGGAGCACGTCGCTCGCGGCGGTGTACGAGGTGCAGCCGAAGTGCAGCCGAAGTGCAGCCGAAGTGCAGCCGAGGTGCGGCCGAGGTGCAGCCGAAGTGCAGCCGAGGTGCGGCCGAAGTGCAGCCGAGGTGCGGCCGAGGTGCGGCCGAGGTGTAGCCGAGGTGCGGCCGAGGTGCAGCCGAGGTGCAGCTGCCGCCCGGTCCCGATGTGTCGGGCGGCGAGAGCGCGCTCCTGGATCCGCTTGCCCACCCCGAGCACCATCGCGCGGCCGAGGAAGCTGGGCGCCTCTCCGGGCGCCTTCTGGCCGCGCTCTGCGGCGGCTGACCCAGCCCCCTCCCCGCCCTCCACCTCCGCCTCTACGTCCGGCGGCACCTCCTCCGCCCCCTCGGCCGGCGGCGGCGCCGCCTCCACCTTTGCTACCCCCTGCCGCGCCGCTGCCTCTGCTGCCTCCGCCTCCGCCGCCTCCGCCTCCGCCTCCGCCGCCTCTGCCGCCGCCTCGGCTTGCTCGCTGCGCCCCACCAGCGCCTGCCGCAACCGGTCCGGGATTCCGAGCGAAATCGCCTCCTCCAGCTCCCGCGCCGCCTTCGCCGCGCTCTCTCGCGCCGCGACCGCCGCCGTGCGCGCCTTTGCGGGGCCGCCCATGCCGCCGCCCCTGCCGCCGCCGCCACCGCCGTCCCCGCCGCCCCTGCCGCCGCCCCTGCCGCCGCCGCCGCCGCCCGCCGCCCCGCCCCCGGCCGCGGCGTCGGAATAGTACCCGACGCCGCGCGCGCCGCGCTTGAAGACCCTTCCGGCGCGCGGCCCGGCAAACGCCTCCGCGGGCTCGAAGGAGGCGGCGGGGTCGTCCGTGTCGGCGGCGGCGGCGGCGGCGACGGCGGCGAGGGGCGAGTCGGCGGGCAGGTCCGGGGCGTCGGGGAGGGCGGCGCCGCTCGAGGCGGCGAGTCGCTTCGCGAGCGTCGCGGCGGCGGCGATCGACTGCTCGTAGACCTAGTACCACATCTCCAGAGTATCGAATCCAGTGTGGGTGGTGCGGTAGCGGCGATCGACTGCTCGTAGACCTGCTGCAGCGTCAGGGCGCCGTCGAGCACCTCGATGGAGTCATCCGCGGTGCGCAGCCCAATGTCGAGCGCCTGGTCCAGTACTGAGTGATGCGCGCACGCAGGGAGAGAGGGAGGGAGGAGCCGCGCAGAGGAGGGCGGGGAGGGGAGGAGGGGGAGGAGGGGGAGGAGGGAGGAATGGACGGAGCCCAAGCTCGAGGAGGAGGAGGAGATCGCACGGAGGGAGGGAGATGGGGCGAGAGCGGCGAGACGCGCCTCCATCGGCATGCGCGGTCCGTTCTTGTGGTGCAGGTACGCCTTGAGGTGTCAACCGCCGTGCTCAGCCGGGATGGCATCCGGGGCCGGCCGAGGTGCGGCCGAGGTGCGGCCGAGGTGCGGCCGAAGTGCAGCCGAGATGCAGCCGAGGTGCGGCCGAGGTGCGGCCGAGGTGGAGGGTGCGCCTTCAGGTCCGCGATGGTGTCTAGGAAGTGTCTAGGAAGTGTCTGGAAAGTGTCTAGGAAGTGTCTAGGAAGCGCCTTCAGGTCCGCGATGGTGTGCTCCGGCGTGACGAGCACGCACTGCTGCTTGTACCAGCCGGCGAGGACGACAAAGGTTGCGCCGGGCAGGATCTGGGCGCCTGCTCACAGCTAGAGGTGTGAAGAGACGCTGTTCAGACCGCCCAGTCGCCGGGCAGGATCTGCGCGCGGGACACGACGGGTGCGATCGACTCGGGCTCGTGAATGACGTGCCGCCTGCACGCGGAAGTTTCGCGGAGGTGTCATGGAGCCGGTCTGTGGGCAGCGGGCTCGCTGCTCGTGGGCGGCGGGCGCATTGTGTGGGCTAGGTCGTCGACGACGGCCTTGCGGAGCTCGGCGAGCTTGGCCTCGTGGTCCTCCCAGTCCCACGCCTGCGGCGTCGCACCCGCGCGTCCCTCAGTAGCCGTCTCGCTCTCTCGCAGTCCGGCTGCGCCGGCGGCTGGCACGCGCCGTCATCGCGTACACCTCCTGGCGGTCGTAGAGGGCCTTGGTCAGGTCGGCGTCGTCGTCGAGCCGCTTCTTCGAGAAGAGCAGCATCGACTCGTCCTTGATGGCCAGGCCCCACTCCTCGTCCGCCGCAGCAGCCAGCCGCGCCGACGGCCGCTTCTTGCGGTAGTGGCCGATGAAGGCGTCGCGCAGCCGCCGGATCGGCACGCCGCCGTCCAGCCACTTGGCGGGCAGGGTCAGGCTGAGGACGAGGCCGTCGGCGCCGTCGTACGTGTCGGGGTCGTAGCCGCCGTATCGCAGCGTCAGCTTGACCTCACGCGTCTTGTAGACGCCCTCGTCGACCTTGACCACGGTCTTGACGATGCCCGGCTTGCAGCCGACGACCGACTCGTCCACGCCGGTGTAGGTGCTGCCCGTGCGATATGCAGGCTGCACGGGAGTGGGGCGAGGGCCGAGCATAGAGCAGGATGTTCAGGGCCACCTCCCGCGGCTGCGGCGAAGAGAAATTTACGACCTTGTCTCGGGCACCGCAACCGTCCACAAAGCACAATGTGCTGCCACAAAGCACCACTAGCGATTTCGCGCGGAGGGCGTAGTGAAGTGCTGGGGCGCTCACTGTGTGTTATTCGGGTGGGGATCCATCAATCAGCGCTGCTTTAGATGGGCCTCCGGGGGCCCATGCTACGTCGAAGCACAGACCCGATCTCGGCACTCACGGGCTGCCACGCGCCCGCGCGCGGCGCGGGCCGCACCGCCCATGCCCCCGGGTCACCAACCCCGCCTCTCGGCCCTCTCGGCCCTCAGGAGCGTGCGGGAGACCGGCGAGGGGCGCGCCGCGCGCCGCCTGCAGAGCCGCCAGAGGCATTGTGTCGCCTCCGCTGGCGGGGTTCCCGGGCGCGTTGACGACTTGGAGAAGGTCGCCCTTGAGCCTTGTACTTGTACTTGTGGTTGTAGAGATGCTCGAGGGGGTGCTTTGTGGGGCGGTGCGCAGCCAGGCCAGCAGTGAGGGGAGGCGCACCCTCACTCTCCTCGGTTGCAGAGCTCGTCGGAGGCTGCGGCATGACGGGTGGGTCGCGATCGCAGTCCTCGGGCGAGCCGACGCGCATGTCCAACCGACCGGCGCTGGGACTCCTTGTGACGGCAGACGCCGGCTGCCTCTCCAACCGCTTCTGCAGCGTCCTTCTTTGCCCGGTGCATGGGCTCGATCCGATTCCGCCTCAACCTCTCACAGACCAGCGCACAAATAACGTATTTTCTTCTCAATAACAGGCTGTGAAGAGTGCGGCCATCTGCCTTTTTCCGCATGCCGCTGCCAGCCTGGTGCAGCTGCATGGCCTATCGCGCGCTGATCTGAACGGGCGCAAGGGCCGTGTGCTCTCGTGGGACGATTCCAAGGGACGGCACGGCGTGCGGCTCGATGCGTCTCCGGCACCGCTCGCGGTGAAGCCCAGCAACCTGCACCGCAGATGCGACGGCTGTGAGCAGCTCATTTGGGACTGGGAGGGACCCGCCGAGCTGGAGCAGTGCGCCGATTGCGGGTACGCGTGCTGCGAGAGCTGCTCTGTTAGCAGATGGAGAGGTGCGTGCCGCTGCGTCGGCTCCAACTTCGGTCGGCGTCCGGATGGCACACCAACGAAGAGTGACGCCCGATGTATGTGCAGTCGCTGCAAGCGGGACGTGCTACAGCCGGGCAGCAAGACGCGTGAGCGCGACCGCGAGCGCCGACGTGCGGGCTTGCTCACGTACGGTGATGACGTCGCCTTCCTGTTCCGCACCACAAGTGGCGCGAGCGTGATCCGGTTCGGAAAGACGCAGCGCATCACGTGCAAGTGCCTGGCCACACGAAAGCTTGAGCACGCTGCGTATGGCGGGATCGATGTGCGAGCGGCCGCGGCCGAGCAGGAGGTGCAGATCCTACTGCTATGGTACGGGCGGACGGCGCCGTGCTCGTACACGTTCGATGGCAGAGTTAGCCACGGGCAGGACATGCAGTACCGAGCGACTGCGATGCTCGGGTTCGTTGAGTTCGATTACGACGATGCCACCAGGCGGCTCACGCTGCCCGAGGCTCAGCTGCGCTCGCTGCGTGCGCGCGCCGTCGCCCTCGCGACTCACGCGGCTAGCGCGCCGGACGGTGTGGCTGTCGAGGGTGCTAACCCTCAAGGACTGGCACTAACACAGGCAAAAGAAACGACGCTGCCTGCATCTCTCCAGCTGCAGCCACCATCTCGCTCCCAACCATCGGACCGTCTCTCGACGTCTCGGTCGTTGTTGTACATGGGTGGGCTCCTCTCGCGCCGCGGAGCGTCCGTACGCCTCGCTTCATGGAACGTCGCCGCAGTCAACAACAACCCATTCGAGTACTACACCACGCTCGCCGACCCTCGGTGATTTCCCGCCACCACCATCACACCGCCTCTGCCACTGCCGCCGCCTCTGCCGCCGCCGCGCCTGCTGCGCCGCCACCCTCACCACGCCGCCCTCTCGTCCGCCGCAGGTACGAGCAGCTCATGGTGGCGGTGGGCGAGCTGATCGACGCGCCAGGCGAGCGCGATGTGCCCGTTCGCTCTGTCTTCACGCAGCCCATGTTCGAGAAGCTCAAGGCCTCGATGGCGGCGCAGGGGTGGGCGGGGATCGATGCCGTCGAGGAGGTTTGGGAGAGCGACCTCGCCAGCCGGCCGATCGTGTCTGGCTTTCTCAAGGACAAGGAGATCGGCGCCAAGCGGCTGGCGTCGATGCCTGACCGCTTCACAAACACCATCAACACGGAGGACGGGCGCACCGTCTGCCGCCCCACCGTCATCAACAACTACGACGTGCCGATGCCCGACGGAGACGCGTGGTTTGCGCAGTGGCACGCCTTCTTCTTCGAGGCGCCGCTGCTCGTCAAGGCGAGAACGCCTCCGAGACGCCTCAAAGACACCCACGATATCTCTCCGCCATCTCCGACACAGTTCCGACTCTGCCAAGACCTCCAGCACACCTCCGAGACGCCCGACCGCTGCTCTTCTAGGCCAAGTCGGGCGCCGCGGCGCCGCGCCTGCCGTGCGCCATGCTCTCGCCGATCAAGCGCTCCAAGTACCGCCGCCCCCTCCACACTCTGGCGCACTCCGAGAGCACTCCAGAGCGCTCTCCAGCACTCGCGAGCACTCTGGCGCACTCCGCGAGGGAGGACTGCGAACGAGACGACGTTCACGGCACGAGCTGTGAGCAGGTACCCCGCCCTCTCCGAGGCGGAAGAGGCCATCTCGCTGCCGCTGCAGCTGCTCTGCCTCGCGATCTTTGACGCGATCCTGGCCGGGCCTCTAGACACTCCCTAGACACTTCCTAGACACTTCCCTGTTCACGCGTCCTGACCGGGCCTCTAGACACTTCCTAGACACTTCCTAGACACTTCCTAGACACTTCCTAGACACTTCGTAGACACTTCCTAGACACTTCCCTGTTCACGCGATCCTGGCCGGGCCGCTGCGTCCGCCCGCTCCACAAAGCAGAACACGTCCACGACGCGCCCGCGAGTCGCGCCCTAGGCCGGCCTGCTCGCAACATGTCGTGGCCGTGCCATGGACGTGTCATGGATGATGTCCTGAGTCGCGCTCTAGGTCGGCCTGCTCAACCAGCTCTCTCCCGGTGCGCGGCACGAGCCTCCCGAGGGCGACTCCCAAAAGGCGAGCCGCAGGAGCGAACCCGACACGCGCCCGCTCGCTGCCTCCCGCAGGCGCGTGGCACGAGCTCAAGATGAGCATCTGCGAGGCGCTCGTCGTCTCCAAGGCGCAGCGCGCGGTTGGACACATCTCGGCGCATCTCGGAGCATCTCGTCCCATCTCGGCCCATCTCGGCGCATCTCGGCCCATCTCGGCTCCATCTTGGCTCATGGCTCATCTGCCACCTCCCAGGCGCAGCGCACGATCGACGTGCTGCAGCGGCCAGAGTGCGCGGGCTAGTCGGCAACGCGCAGTCGGTAGTCAGTACTCATGTGCGCTCCGTGGCCCCCACATCGTTATGTGTGGAAGTGCAAGATGGCTCTCATATACCGGCCGGCACCGCCCCACCCAGCAAGAAGGTGGCACGTTCTTGGACGCGAATCCTGGACGCGTGCGGCAGGTACGCCGACGTCGACCTCCTCTTCCTGCAGGAGGTGAGTGGCGCGCTCGTGACAGCGCTGCGCGCCGCGCCCGCCCTCGCCGAGCGGTTCGAGGCGCGCTTGAGTCGCGCGAGACGCTGCGAAGACGCTTCCCGGGGCGCCCCTCCGATCTGCCTCCGAGGCGCCCCCGAGAGACCGCTCCGAGACCGTCCCGAGACATCTCCGCGCTCTTTCCGTGAGGTGCTCGAGCCACGCGACTGCGATGCGGTGCGCGACCAGAACTCGCTCATCCTCGTCGCGAAGCGCCTGCTCGCCGGCCCGGCGGGCGAGGCGCTGTCAGAGGTCGAGCTGGGCGCCGAGGCGCTGAGTGGCGCGCTTGCGACGGGGCGCAGGGGCCGCGGTAGAGGGATGTGGTCGCCGGGAGCGCGACGCGGGTTGGAGAGTAGGTGCGCCGCAGCGGCGGGGGACGACCGGGGGTGGAATACTCTTGGGTCGCTGATGAGGGACGATTGAGTGGTCAGGCGCACCGGTGGCAGAGGGCGACCTCTGCGTCTTCCGCGCCAGGCTTGAGCTCGGCGGCGAAGGCGGCGCCACCGAGCTGCTCCTCGCGTCGTTCCACGGCGACACGAACGGCCTCGCGTCGACGCCGGTGGTGAGCGCGCTGCGCCAGCAGGCGCGTTTATCCTCAGACGGTTCTCAGACGGTTCTCAGACCTCCTCAGACCTCCTCGAGCGAGACATTCGGTGTTGAGATCTAATGTAGCAGTTGGCCCTGTGCTGCGGTCTCAGGCCGCAAGACGCGGGTGAAGACTCTCCTGCCATCCTCCCGCAGGCGGCGGGCCTTCCCCTCCTCGTGGGCATCGACGCGAACACCTACCTGACACGCGACCCAAAGGGCGGCAAGAAGTTCGTCGGCGACCCGCGCGGTGGCAGGGAGCACGCGGCACGCGCGAGCCCTCGTGGCCGACGCCGAGCCGCGTGCGCCTCTAGGCGACTTTGTGGCCGAGTGCGCGTCGGGTGAGGCGCCGCTGGCGCACTCGTGGCAGGGGCGAGCTCACCGGAAGGGTTCGGGCAACGGCCCTCATGCCGGGGCGATCTCCGGAGTGCCGCGGACCTCTTCTCTGTAGGCCGCCCGAAGGCTGGCAGACGACCTACAACGCGCGCACCTACCTGCAGCCGCAACTCAACAAGGCGGTGCGCTACGCCGAGCGCGCCACCTCCAGCCTCGCCGACAACAACCCGAAGGACTTCCTCCTCTACTCGGAGGGCGCGTTTGAGGGCGCGGGCGCGTGCGCGCGCGACAACACGGGGCAGGGGAGCTACGTCGAAGGCCTTCCCCGCCGTCATCGCGTCGCGAGAGCCCGACCGCCGCTCACCCCCAGGAGTGCCCCGACGCTTTCTCGAGTAGGCACGAGCATTCCGACGCTCACCTTCCCCAGCGACCACTGCATCGTGTCAACCACACTGCGGTTGCGGTGAGCCATCGCCTACCCATGGCGTTTGCCATTGGGTAGCGCTTCGCTGCCCTTGCGCTTTGTCGGCCGGCCATGTCTTGCCTGACAGATTCGCGGCCAGTTTCCCTTTAACCTTCTCTCCCGCTCTCTCGTTCTGCGCTTTCTCAGCCGGTTCGCGGCTTCGGCCTCTTCGTGCTGGATCTTCGAGTGAGGCCATCAGATCTCTCTAATGTGGCTGGCCTATGTGTGAGCTGTGTGTGCGTGGGGGGTCCGTCCGCGTCTCGCCTCTCGCGTCTGCCATATCTCTCTTTCGCGTTCCAACATCATTTTAAAATTAAATTGCTGGTAGAGGCTCAGTCTCAGCCTGCACCGCCGACGGGCGTCTTCTGGTTCTGCGCGCAAACCGCACGGACAAGCTCGCGTCACCGTCAGCCTCGACCGACGCTGAGGGTGAGGCAAAGCCCCGGCTGCGAGCCCGGGCGAGCAGCCCGGTCCGGACGGAGAAACCGCGGCCCTCTCCATGCCGGGGCGTGGCGCCGAGCGCCTTGGCCAAGAGCGCGAGCGACACCTATGGTGTCAACACCGCATCATCCATCCGCAAAGACAGGGATGGGGCAACCGAGCAGGCAACGGTGCCGTGTGATGCGGCCCGGGGAAGCAAGGGATGGCGAGGTTGTCGAAAAGGCCGCTCTGTATGAGCTCCTGCGGCGTGGTTTCGAAAAAGCGCGCGAACACGCAGCCTCCCGCTTCTGGATCGTTCTCGTGCGCCAGCACTATCGGAAGTCCTGCCTCCTTCGCCTCCTTGACCTATCAGTGAGTGCACACGTGTCAGCTCTCCCGTGTCAGCTCCACCTGAGCGGCCCGGCTTCCTCTCAGTACCGCCTCGACCTGCTCCGCCAGATAATCGTCAGACCAGGTCTCTTCGCACAGGTACAGCAGCATGTGGGTCGGTCGCAGTTCGCTGGGCGGATTCCGGCTAAGCCCAGCCCGCCGCATCGATTTGAGCGATGACAGTCCCCGTGGGAGGGGCGGAGGCCGGTTCGGTGCCTCCCCCGCACTACAAACACGAAGGCCAGTGTAGGAGGTGGCGAGCTGGTTGGCCACGTCTTTTGCGCCGGGATTGGCGGGCGAGGCCCAGAGCACGACGGCTTTTGCGAATGCGAGGTTCTGGCGAGTCAACTCGCCCGGCACGGCGAGCGGGAGCGTCTTTGCCAACGCGTAGTGGGGCGTTTGCAAGAGCAGGGCCTCCGAGATCATCTTGAGCGAGACGTACTGGAACTCTACGATTCGGTGCCAGACCACCAACGGCCAGCCCACGTCAAAGATGGCCGGCTGGAGGTCTGCAGGGCTATCAGCTCGCAGCTCCTCGAGCAATCCCCCGCCCTTTCCTGGGTCTGCCTCTTGCACGAGAATGATCGGCTTCTTGAGCTGGAGCGCCGAGCGAACCTCACGCAGGCAGTTTTTCGAGCGAAAGTACCCCTTCGACAGGAAGAAGAGGATTGCTTGCGAGCGTTTGATGTATTCCTCCAGCGCCCCGATTTCCTCGAGATCATCCACATCCAAGAACACTTGGACGCCGGGGAGCAGCAACATGAGATTTTTCTTGATGACGGCGACGGCATCCTGCCCCGTGCTCCAAATGTGGCTGTTGAATAGATGCCACGTCAGGCCTTTGGCGAGGGTCAGCTCGGGGGGATGATTGGTCGAGACTAGCCGAATCGTCGGGATCTGGGCGACGCGGCGAGCCGCAGTGATGGCGCCCGTGAGAAAGAGGGCGAACGCAAGGCCGATGAGAATCGACATCGGGACGACGATCGCGTCGGAGTTAGGCCAGCCCATGATGTCGTCCGCCTTTCCAGGCGCTTCCTCGTCGATGGCGTCGAAGAGGGTGATCCAGCTCGCACCCAGGAAGACGAGAAGGAGCACGAGGTTTGTCGCTACGGCCAGGACGTCGTCTTCAATCCGCTTGTATGGCTTCGCGACTGCGAGTCCGACAGCATAGCATGAGCATACCAGCGTTGCCACCACAAGACGCAAAAAGGCGTTCTTCTCCGGGATGAGCGCGACCACGCCGGTGAGGACAATCTTGCGCAGCAACTCGAGCGCCTCCCAATAGTACCAACGGATCTCGTACTCCCTATGTAGAAAGGCGGTGGCTCGCGACAGCGCGCTTGGAGTTTTCCGGTGGAGCGGCTTGTAGATGAGGACGAGGAGCGAC
>NW_005196030.1:0-1296 GCF_000372725.1 Emiliania huxleyi CCMP1516 | reverse complement strand
GAGCTGGCCGAGCACCTCTTCTGCGAGTCCGCCCAGCCCGAGGTCGGCAGCGCGGAAGCCGCTGACTGCGGCGCGGAAGCGGTCGACCGCGTCGGCCGTCTCGACCTCCATCGCCTGCAGGTTCTCGCACCCGGCCACGCCGACGGGCGAGCCGCCCGACACGTCCTGCATCAGCGCATCCGAGAGAGAGTGCGCCGGGTCGGTCGAGACGATGAGCGTGGAGAGGCCCGTGTCGGCGAGCCGCACTGCGATGGCGCTCGAGCTCGACGTCTTGCCGACGCCACCCTTTCCACCGACCAGGATGAGCCGCTGCGCAGCGCCCTGCCCCGTGCCGGGCTCCAGCAGCGAGGCGAGAGGCGTCGCGGCCGGAGCCACGCAGCGCACCGCGGCGGCACGGTGCTGAGGCAGCGGCGAGGTCCAGCGCGTCGGCAGCGTCCGGTGCGACGCAAGCAGCGTGAAGACACTCAACTGGACCGATTGGAGCATACACACGACGGAGCGGGACGACTGGCGAGAGCACACGGGCTGGGGGGGCCCGCCTGGGGCCACACTCCATCGAGGTCTCGTGGAGCAGCCCTGGGGTGCGTCGGTGCGTGGTGCTGCGCGTGCGTGCGTTGCGTTGCGTTGCGTTGCGTGTGGTGCGCCGCGCGCGTTAGGATAGATTTTTTCTGAATAGGTGAATAGCGCACACAGTGTCCGAAAAGTCCACCGCCAAATGCACATACGTCATAGACACGCTACGCGATTGGTCGGGGCGCGACGGGGCTCGGCAAAATCCAACTTCACAGGCTTTCAAGTAGCGTGAGCTACGATGCATCAGTGTACCAGCGCCGTGTGCATGCCGCGCATCATAAGGGTGATGTGGGGCGTCTACCCATGACATTCGCGCGTCAAGATGAAGGCGCGTGAAGACGAAAACAGCTTGTAACACGCACCAAACAGGCGCCAAGACCCGTCAGTGCAGCTCATCTCCGATGGTCAAGCGCCTGCGCATACACCACCGTTTGAACGTCGCCGTCGTGACGCAGGACACCCGTGGTCCACCATCCAGTGGCGGGGGTCAGAGGGCCCCCGATGGCGGCGACATTGATGGCAGTGGGGAGAGCCTGCCGCGCCCCCCCCGCTGTGCTCCAGGCTGCGGAGTCCACGGGACTTGCGACGAGTGGCGGTCGCGTTGCGACTGCCCAATCGGCTTCACTGGCGAGGCCTGCCAGATAGCGACGCTTCCTGCGTGCCAGCTGGGCAATCACCTCCTGCCCATTCGATCTTGGATCCTGCTGGCGCTCTTTCGGCTAC
>NW_005196031.1:0-1296 GCF_000372725.1 Emiliania huxleyi CCMP1516 | reverse complement strand
GGTCCCGGGCGGGCGCAGACATGACGCTGCGCGACGAGGAGGGCAAGACGGCGCTGCAGATGGCCGAGGAGAAGGGCAGTGTGGCAGTTGTCGGTGTGCTGAGGGAGCGTGCCGAGGCCCTCGAGACGACTGCCGCTGCGCAAGCTGCTGCCGCTGCGGGAGGCGAGCGCTCAGCGGTGGGGGCCATGCTACCCTCCGACCCTCACCGATGATGGCGGTCTCGCGCGTGTGTGGCTCCGTGAGCTGTGTGTGTGTCGCGCTCTAGATCTAACACATTCCGGCGTGTCGCCATTAATCGTATTACGTATATCCCGCGTGAGAGCCTCGTCGCGAGAGCCGAGAGCCGAGAGCCGAGAGAGACGGACTACCCACCCACCTTGCAGGTCACATTCATCGGTGTCATACGCCGGGTCAGATTCCCATAAATACACGCAAAAATAGCGCACAACAGCATACCCCTCCACTAAGACACTACGATAAAGTCGAGAGGGATGCGCACTCATCTGCGCTGCCCACTGGAGGCCCAAGGGGAGGCACAAGGTAGCGAGCGCTCGCCACAGATGGATGCAAGTGCCCTGTCGATGCCCGGCTCGCACCGCCCCCGCTCGGCACCGCCATCGCGAGATGGCGGGCGGCGGGGGGGAGCGGCTCTAGTCCTCCCTGCAGATCGATGCAAGTGCCCTGTCGATGCCCGGCTCGCACCGCCCCCGCTCGGCACCGCCATCGCGAGATGGCGGGCGGCGGGGGGGGGAGCGGCTCGAGTCGTCCCCGCAGATGGATGCAAGTGCCCTGTCGATGCCCGGCTCGCACCGCCCCCGCTCGGCACCGCCATCGCGAGATGGCGGGCGGCGGGGGGGAACGGCTCTAGTCCTCCCCGCAGATGGATGCAAGTGCCCTGTCGATGCCCGGCTCGCACCGCCCCCGCTCGGCACCGCCATCGCGAGATGGCGGGCGGCGGGGGGGGGAGCGGCTCTAGTCGTCCCCGCAGATGGATGCAAGTGCCCTGTCGATGCCCGGCTCGCACCGCCCCCGCTCGGCACCGCCATCGCGAGATGGCGGGCGGCGGGGGGGAGCGGCTCGCGGGGGAAAGCGGCAAGCGGGCGCCTACACGTTGTGGTGCCGCACGAGGCCCGCCAGCAGGGCAAAGAGAAAGCGGCCGACGTTCTCGCAGTCGCCGGGCGCTTCGTGCGTGTAGTGCCGCCGGAAGAGCCACGAGATGAAGGGCGCGCCCCAAGACCACTGACCTCGTGTTGCGTTAGCGCCGCTGCCCTCAGCGCCAAAGCGTAGCGGAGATGT
>NW_005196032.1:0-1296 GCF_000372725.1 Emiliania huxleyi CCMP1516 | reverse complement strand
GATCACGCCAGGTCCACCCCAGATGCCTCGTAGCGCTTCCACCCCCCACCTTCACCGCCACCGCCACCGCCGCCACCTTCACCGCCACCGCCACCGCCGCCACCTCCGCCGCCACCGCCGTCCTCGCCGCCTCCGCCTCTCCCGCCTCCGCCTCTCCCGCCTCCGCCTCTCCCGCCTCCGCCCTCGCCACCGCCGCCACCGCCTACCCCGCCACCCACCGCCCCCTCGCACCCACCCGAGGCAGCGCTCTTCCATCCCCACACGCCGCCAGCGCCCGTGCCGCAGCCGAGGCCTTCCCCGCCCTGCCCAGCCCCGCCACGCCGCATCACCCCTCAGCTCTGCAGCCAGCAACCTCCTCATCGGCCCCATATCTCCCCATATCTCCCCAGATCTCGCCATCTCTCCCCAGATCTCCTCCTTAGATCGCGGGCACCACGACGTACGACGACCCCATATCTCCCCATATCTCCCCATATCTCCTCCTTAGATCGCGGGCACCACGACGTACGACGACCCCATATCTCCCCATATCTCCCCATATCTCCCCGCATCTCCTCCTTAGATCGCGGGCACCACGACGTACGACGACCGGCGGCGCGAGTCCCTCGCCATCATGGAGGAGACGCAGTCGCGGCAGCGCAAGGTTGTCGAGATGCTCGAGCAAATCGAGAGGCGGCTCCGAGGAGGAGTTGTTATGAATTCTTCTTCGTATTGTCCTTGTGATTGTGATTGTTAGTCTCATCCCTTAGGCGGCTCAAGGAGCTGGACGCCGAGAAGAAGGAGCGCCGCCGCCCTCGCAGCGCAGACTCTCCCCGCCATCTCCCCGCCATCTCCCCGCCATCTCCCCGCAATCTCCCCGCAATCTCCTCGCCCTCGCTGCGCAGAGCGGTCCGACGCAGCCCTTATCCTCCCCGTCCCCGCGCCCCCTCGGGCCGAGCTCGAGATCGCTCCCGCAGATTGGGATCGCGGGGAGATTGCGGGGAGATTGCGGGGAGATTGCGGGGAGATCGAGGTCGCTCCGGCAGAGATTGCGGGGAGATTGCGGGGAGACTGAGATTGCCCACCGGTGCCAGTCCCGCCAGCGCCCCTCCAGCACCTCGTCCAGCCCCTCTCTCCCCCATATCTCCCTCCACCTCCTCGGCCTGTGGTGCCTCGAGGCGCAACCCTCCCCACATCTCCCCACATCTCCAGCCCGCGCAGTGCGCTCCGGGCTCGGCCTGCGCGACTGGGTTGGACACGCCCGGCCGCCGCCCTCAGCGCGGCCGCGCCGCCCCGATGGAAGCTCGCGAGCTCCCC
>NW_005196033.1:0-1297 GCF_000372725.1 Emiliania huxleyi CCMP1516 | reverse complement strand
CCATGTGCACAATATCGTCTCGAGTCTAGCTAAGCCTGGGAAGGCGATGCCGGGGCCGTACAGCAGCTTGATGGTGCTTCGCCGGCGTGCGTCCCGGAGCGGTGCCGGACGGGCGGTCCGGGGGACAAAATCGGGGACAACGCCGACACCGCTCTGATTCGACTTTTTACTTCAAACAAAGACAGTCGCACGCCGCAGCGCGCGGCGCGTGCGACTGTCAGGAGCGGATCCGTCAGTTAGTTGTGTTCACGCCGGGATCGTGTCCCCGACAACCTGCACAGACTTTAGGCCGCAACAGTAATAGTCTCTAACGACTACCGGCCCGACGTCTCGGTGGCGGGCGCCGGCCGCTCGCGCTCACGCCTCGTCGGCGACGTCAAGTTCAAGGACCCGCTCTCCTCCAAACCCGGAGGACGTTGGCCAGCGAGGCGCTTTCATCGGCCTCGGCAACACCGAGCCTCCCGGCACGAGCGCGGACGTCTTCGGCCTCGAGCAGCGCGGCGCTGTCGGGGACGGTGACTTCAGGCCGAGCGACGGCGGCGGCTACGTGGCGTACAAGAAGGCGGACTAACTACGCGCACGCCCTCTCGCGCTCGGACACGGACGTACCGTAGGGTGCCGAACTTAAGCCAGCGGGGAGGCGCCGCGACTTAACGCAGCCACCCGTGTGCGCGCCCGCGGAGGTTTGCACGCCCATGGCGCACCCGACGTGCCCGCGCGCGGCCCCGCAAGCCCCCGCCCTTGCCACGGCCCGCGCGCCGACCGCTCGCCGCGCCCTGGCCAGGCGGCACAGCCGACACGAGAAGTACTGCGCCAGACGCCGGCGCTTCACCTTCCGCAAGCACACCAGGCGACGGGCGGGTCGATGCCGAGCGTGCGACGACAAGAGAGCCAACATCTTCTGGCGCCTGCGGAACAAGAAGGCGTGTAAGCGCTTGCCGACTTGCATCATCACGCCCCGCTCGACAACGCGCATTGCACGTGCGCGCCAGACCACCCGCATCTCTGACTCCCATCCCGCGCGCACACCCTCTGCCTGCGCCCAGCCCCCGCGCGCACGGTTGCGCGCTCGTGCACTGGGCGGCATCGCAGCGCGCGGCATACATGTGATCGGTGGTGGTCTGGGAGACTTGGCGCCGCGCGCGCTCGCACGACCCGCGCGCAAAGCCACCACGCTCTGCACCCTCCCCAGACGCACCTCTCCCGCGCCTGCACTGGCCCAGTTCGACTCGACTGAGCTTTCCGTGTTCGCATCGTCCACACAGGCACGCCGCAAGTGTTTCTCGAGCGGCGGCAG
>NW_005196034.1:0-1297 GCF_000372725.1 Emiliania huxleyi CCMP1516 | reverse complement strand
ATGTGTGGCAGCCCAGCTGGGTGAGTGTCTTGTGAGTTTGTGTGTCTGTGTTGCTCGCACGTGTCGCCGTCTTCTGTCTCGTGTCCACCCATACCGAACAAATTGCTAAAAATCCCCCCCCCCCCTCCGCGTTGGTGTCCAGTCCGAGCTAGACTGTTCTTCGCCTTTCTATCTGAACTGTCTATCTATATTCCTGCCCGTGGCGCGTGGCGTCGCGTTGCGCTCCTTGGGCACTTGGAGCACTTGGAGTGCAGTTGGTAGCCTCACATCCAGGGCCGGGGAGCTAAGAAGCGCACCCAGCGGGCCAGATGTCTTGGGCTTGCTGGTTCCACGTGGATAAGGAGGCGAGGCGTAAGTCGCGTCGCTCGCGTTGAAACGCCCCTGGGTTCCTTGCAGTTCCTCCGCGGCCAATCCCACGATGCCTCCGATGCTTGCCCTCTATGATACCCTGCACGGCAGCGTCTCCTTTCGGCCAGAGGTGTTTGCAAAGTGGCTGTGCCGGACGTGTCCAGGAGAGCCCGCCATGGCCGAGGATCTCATGCTAGGGTGCCCACAGGACCCAAAAGAAAATAGCTTTCTGGCTCAAAAAGGGACGCACGCGGCAAATCTGATGTTGGCCAGTTCCAATAGGAGAGAGGCCTCTTCCGTTGGGGGACCGAGTGACTAGGAAACGAGGGTTCCCCGGTTTGTCACGCGCGAGCACGAGCGTGACACTGCACTTGGCGCCGAGCGCTCGCGGCTCAGACCTTGTGCAGGCCACCCCTCATTGGGCACGCCGGTCTGGACCGATGGCGCTCGGTGTGGTGCAAGCAAGACCCCCCCCCCCCCCATCGGCGCGCGCTCGCCATTCCAACGGCCGCCAGGAGCACGAAGAGGACTCCTCATGGCTGTGCCCAAGTGGGCTTCGACCGGCCTCGGCTGGGGGGGCGGGTTGTCCCGGTTGCGGACGCGTTCTGCAGCCCCCTGGGCCCGTGACAGCACCCCAAAACTGCCCCTCGGCGGCATACAGCACTGCCAGCCAGCCTCTTCCTCCTCCTCAAGGGCTGTACTATAGGCCATATTGCGCCGCCTCCTACTGGCAGCCGGGCGGGCGCGCGCCGCGGGCGCCTCGGCGCGCGCACGGCTCGCAAAGTTCGAACGAGTACTGCCGCCCGGCCGCCTCAAGGCTGCCGGGCGGCAGTACTCGCCTCGCAAGGCGCGCACCGGCTGCTCTGGCTGCTGCGCCGGCGGCCGCTGCGCTGGGCGCTGCTGCGCCGGCTGGCGGGCGGCACGGGCGCCCGCGGCCGCTGCACCCGCG
>NW_005196035.1:12794-17948 GCF_000372725.1 Emiliania huxleyi CCMP1516 | reverse complement strand
CACACTTGCAAGGCCAAAAGTTGCGCTCGGTGATGTCGAGGTCCTCCATGCAAAGCGGGCAACCTGCGCGCCGCGCGCGCTGGCCCTCAGAGCCGTGCCTTGGGAAGCGGAGCGCGTCGCTGGCGCGGCGCTGGCTGCGGGCCAGCGGCGAGCAGCGCAAGGCATTCCGAGCGCGGCGCTCTGGCGGCAGGGGACAGTGCAGCATCTCTCCCGGGCTGCGCAGAGGCGGGCGCTGCGCTCACAGTCTTCCGTCTCCATCAGGTCCGGTGCCATGCTGCTGCCCTGCGCGGCCGCCTCCCGCCCCCTCCGCAGCGAGAGAGCGCGCGCGGGTGTGACGTCCGGCGGTGGCGCGCGCTGCGCGCTGTCTCGAAGCTGCTGGCGGCCTTGCAGCGCGGGCAGACTTCGAGCCTTCGATAAAAAAAACGCGCGAAAAAATAATCATCTTTGTTGGCAGCCTCTTAAACTGAGGCCGCTAGCTTCCCTCCCGCGACTGAGCCCCACATTCTCTCCGGTCCGCCTCTCTTTGGTGGGCAAAATTCCCCGCTCCACGCATGTGAGGACCTCTTGAGGACCTCTCCGATGTGAGGACCTCCTTTGCTGAGCCCTGGTGTCGAGGTGTCGAGGCCCGGTGTCGAGGGTGTCGAGCTGCTGTTGAGGGATAGAGGTGTCGAGGCCTGTCGAGGCCTGTCGAGGCCTGTCGAGGCCTGTCGAGGCCTGTCTAGGCTGGGACCATGCTTGTCCGTGTCGAGGTGTCGAGGAGTGGTGTCGAGGGTGTCGAGGGTGTCGAGCGTGTCGAGCGTGTCGAGCGGGTGTCGAGTGTTGTCAAGAGGTGTTTAGCGTCTAAGGTGTCGAGGTATCCAAGGTGGCAGGATGCAGTTGCAGCCCATAACAAAATTTGGGCCGCAGCTGCAAAGCTGTTTCATCCCTTAGTTGCAGCCTCTCAAAGTTGCACCCCTGTTGATGTAGCACAACCTGTGAGCACAACCAGTTTACTCTGTGGACATTTGAGGACATCAAGCTCACTAGTGCCGGGAGTCATTGCCACTGCACAAGGTGCTGTGCAGGCGCAGCACCTGGAGCCGCCTAAGCGACTCCGTTAAGAAGCAATTCCAATGCACTTAGCTCCGTGCACAATGCCGCTCTCCCCGCACGCTAGCTCGTTCACCGCCCGCCACGCCACTGCGGTGTGGAGAACGGCAGACAGTCGCTGCATCTGCAGCCCGTGCCAAACTCTTGGTGGTCCATGAAAGAAAGAAAGAAAAGAGAGAACCAAGGGAGGGAGGGATGGCACGCCGCCACCACGCAGGGATTTTAGAGGTAAAGAACAGTACGGCGTGCGCAGATTTCTTTTTCAGGGCTCTGACTCATCGTGGTGCGGCGCCCGCCTCTCTTTGGTGGGCAAAATTCCCCGCTCCCCTCCACGCATGTGAGGACCTCTTGAGGACCTCTCCGATGTGAGGACCTCCTTTGTGAGCACTTGAAGTGAGGACCTTTCGCTCTGAGCGCTCTGCCACTCTCAGCGCACCTCCTGGACGAGCTCTGGCTGGGGATTTAAGTCATGTGCAGTGCAGCCCAGACGTCATTCCGCTCATTCGCCGGGCCGCCCTCGAGAGCCGCCGCCGGGGTCTTTCCCTTCTCAAGACTCAATCAAGATTGATGGTCGAAGCCATCATGCGATAAGCGAATCTGTAAATTCCTTAAGTGAGATATGCATAGTGAGTCTGGCCGAGTTTGTACATTTCCTTTGCGTGAGATGTGTGTCCCGCGTTTTTCTTTTTTCCCCGCCTCTGACTCATCGTTGGGTGCCCCATCAGCGCCTCTCCACCACCGCTGCTCTCTGCCAGCAGAGCCCTGCCCGCACGCTCACCGCCGCCGCCCTCCCGCCTGCAGAGCGATGGCAAAGCCCAAAGGCGGCTCCGCCGCCGCGCCCACGCCCGCCGCGCCGCCGCCGACGAAGCGGCTGCCGGCCGGCGCCAAGGCGACCGCTGGGCTGTGCGTCTTCATCGCCGCGATGGGCGTGGTGGCGCAGCAGGCCTACGACATCCGCATGTACGCCATCCGCGACTACGGCTATGTCATCCACGAGTTTGACCCGTGGTTCAACTATCGCGCGACCGAGTACCTCGCCGCCAACGGCTGGCACGCCTTCTTCCACTGGTTCGACTACATGTCGTGGTACCCCCTCGGGCGCCCCGTCGGCACGACGATCTACCCAGGCATGCAGATCACCGCCGTCGCCATCTGGCGCGCGCTCGGCAAGCTCGGCTCCGCCATCTCGCTGAACGACGTCTGCTGCCTCGTCTCTGCGTGGTTCGGCCCTAAAAAAGAAACTCACGCGCCGCACGCCCCGCGATTTCTTCTTCTAGGTCTGCTGCCTGGTGCCTGCGTGGTTCGGCGTCTCCGCCTCGATTCTGGTCGGGCTCTTCGCGGCGGAGTGCTCTGGCCGCAAGAGCGCCGGCGCTTTCGCCGCCCTCATCATGGCCATCGTGCCAGCGCACATCATGCGCTCCGTCGCGGGCGGGCTAGACCCTCGCGTCGCGACCACCGCAGCTATCCGCTGTCAACGAGTCGTCACCAATCCTCAGGTGGATTCGACAACGAGTCCGTCGCCACCACCGCCCTCGTCGCAACCTTCTACTGCTGGGTGCGCGCGCTGCGGGACCGGCCGACCGCACGCGACGGCGAGGCGACTGCGGACAGCTACGCGTTCGGCCTCTTGTGCGGCCTCGCCTACGTCTACATGGTGGCGGCGTGGGGAGGGAGGGTGCGCGTGCCTCTTGTGGCCGGCTGGCTAACAGCCCGTCTCATATTACTGCTAGGTTTCGGCGTGGCGCGGGTCCTAATCATAAATAGACTGTATGAGTATTTAGTACCTATTATTACTGCTAGGTTTCGGCGTGGGGCGGGTACGTGTTTGTGGTCAACATGATTGGGGCCCTAGAAGCAGAAGACGTGTGTCCCTGTCTCCCAACCAGCGCCCGAGAGGACCACGTATTCCGCTGCACTCACGCGTATTCCGCCGTAGTCACGCGGTGCTCTGAAGCCGCTGCACAACACCGCCCCCCCGCCCTGAGGTTGGCGTGTTCTGCTTCTAGGATTGGGGCGCACGCCGCCGCTCTCGCCGCTGGCGGGCCTCTGCTCCTCCCAAGCTGCACGCGGCTGGTCGTCGATTGAGTGAGGAGCTGCGAATCAACTAGGCGGCCGCTGCTGCTCCAAGCTGCTGACTAATGAACGAATGGGGGACTACGAATTCACCCACTCATTCACTAATCAGGCGGCCGCTACTCCTCCAAGCTCCACCGCGCCTACTCGCTTTTCTACGTCATCGGCACTGCGGGCGCCACTCGGGTGCCTCCGGTCGGGCACGCGCCGCTAGACGCGGAACATCTCCCCAGATCTCCCCAGATCTCCCCAGATCTCCCCGTATCTCCCCGTATCTCCCAGATCTCTCGCGCCGCTAGACGCGGACGCCGCATTTGCTGTCCTCCAAGCCGCGCTCGAGCGGAGTCGCCCCCGGCGGCATTCGGCCGCCTTCCGCTGCCCTCGGCTGTATTGACCCGTCCTCGTGCTCACTGCGTGTCCAAGTACACACATTGCACATCCCCGGACGGGCGCGTGTCCTCGCCACATACACACACAACCCCGGCCCAGTCCCGGGCCCCGACATCGCACAGTGGCAGTCTGGCACGCAACACGGGCATTCCCAGGGAAGGCGGGCCCAGACCGTCTCGCGCCAGTCGAGAACAGAGAGGCAGCCTGAGCCTCACACCCTAACCCGACCCTCACCCTCAAACAGAGGCGCAGCTCCGGACCCCCAAGATCACTGCACACAAGCCAGTCGAGAACAGACAGGCAGCCGGGCCGCACCACCACCACCACAACCGCCGCCGTGTGCCCACTCGCTGCGCACACACTGCAGGCTCGCGCCGCTGCGGTCGCTCGAGCAGATGCTGCCGCTCCTCGTCTTCCTGGGCGAGATCACCCGAGATTGCCCGAGATTGCCCGAGATTGCCCGAGATTACCCGAGATTGCCCGAGATTACCCGAGATTGCCCGAGATTAGGCGTGCAGCTGCTCGAGGCCGTCGAGGTCGAGAGGCGCAAGAAGCGCCTCACCCCCGCCCAGGTGTGACCTCCCTATCTCTCCCCACACCTCCCCACACCTCCCCAGACCTCACCCCCGCCCAGGTGTGACCTCCCCATATCTCCCCAGACCTCCCCAGACCTCCCCACACCTCACCCCCGCCCAGGTGTGACCTCCCCATCTCTCCCCACACCTCCCCACACCTCCCCACACCTCCCCAGACCTCACGCCCGCCCAGGTGTGATGGTAGTCGTACTCGTTCCTCACAAATGCCACACCCTTGCCTCTCAGGTGTGGAAGCGGCGGGTGCAGCTGGCGATGCCCGCCGCTGCTCTGCTCGTTGTGGCCACCGCCGCCATCCTCCCGACCGGCTACTTCGGCCCGCTCTCGTCGCGTGTGCGCGGCCTCTTCCTCAAGCACACGCGCACGGGCAACCCGCTGGTACCCGCTCCGTGGCGGAGCAGCAGAGCCGTTCCTCGCCGGCACCTCACTCGTGTCTGACTGTTCACTCCCTAAGGTCGACTCGGTGGCGGAGCACCAGCCGGGCTCGACGATGATGTACCGGCAGTACCTGCAAAACGTCTACCCGCCCCTCCCCTCAAATCCGCTGGCGGTCCGCCCGTCGCTCAGTCGGCGGTGAGGCGGAGTCGTCTTGATCGTAGGTCTCCCCGCTCGTTCTTCTGCGGCGAATGAGTCAACGAATCACTAAGGCGGAACGACTTCCTGTCGCAGGTCTACCCGCTGGTCCCCTGCGGCTTCGCCCTCTCTCTCCTCCGACTCACCGACGCGAACACGTTCCTGCTCCTCTACGGCGCCATCGCCTACTTCTTCGCCTCGAAGATGGTGCCGCCTTCGTCCGCCCCCCTCCGCCCCTGCCCCCTCCCCCCCCCCCTTAACACCCCCCCCCCCCCCCTGAACGCTCCCCCCACCCACCCACCCACCCACCCTCCCCTTAACACTCCGCATTCACACGAAGATGCCACACTCCCACAGGCGCGCCTCGTCATCCTCCTCGGCCCGCCGGCCTCCGCCTTCGGCGGCGTCGCCCTCGGCTTCGGCTTTGACTTTCTGG
>NW_005196035.1:5179-12565 GCF_000372725.1 Emiliania huxleyi CCMP1516 | reverse complement strand
TATCTCCCCATATCTCCCCATATCTCCCCATACCTCCCCATACCTCCCCAAGGGCGCACCGCCTTAGAGGCGGAAGAGCGCTCTCTCCTACCCACCCACCCGGGGCTCGAGCGGACACGTGCTACGCCGTATTCAGACGCACACACACGCCCGCCGCAGCCCAGAGCGACGGCAGTCCTCAGGAAAGCAGCACTGGGGGTGCAAGGGAGGCGAATGGCGTGGGCGCGCTGTCGGCGCGCGCGGAGAGCCAGTCATTAGTCCATAATGATTAGTTAATTGATGGGTGGTCGCGCGTAAGGCGCGGCAGTACCGCACCACTCACGGGACTAAACCCACACTGGATTCGATACTCTGGAGGCATGGGACTCCGCGGCTCGCGCTGTAGGCGCGGCGCGCGGAGAGCCGCCGCGCAGAGACCAACCCGTTCGGCGGGGTCGCCGCGGCGAGGGAGGAGGCGGCGGCGGCGGTGATGGCGGTGGCGGACGTTCCCGGCGTGGAGGAGGATGGAGAGTACCCTCTTGCGCAACGGTGCACGCACGGGCTGGTGTAGGTGGCCGATTCTCCGGGCGGGGTCAAGACGCGGCTGTGTATGGGGCTCGCTCTGGCCCTCGCGACAATCTACGCATACTACGACTTCTACGCTTGCTGCCCTAGAAGCGGAAACATCTCCACGTACCTCCCCCCGTATCTCCCGATACTCCCCCCCCCCCCCCCCCGCAACTACGACTTCCACGCCGGCGGTAGAAGAGCGGGGCACGTGCTCTTTGTCTCTCAACCAGCGCTCGAGAGGACACAGACTCAGCTGTACTCAGCCGTGATCACGCCCTCCTGCTGGCTGTCTCGCAACGCAGGCCTACTGCCACCGTATGGCGGAGGGGTCGTCGCGGCCGCAGATCATGTTCAAAGCGACGTACTCGAACGGGCAGACGGTGATGGTGGACGACTACCGCGAGGCCTGGCTGGTAGTAGCAGTAGCAGCAGCGCACTACCTATCGTCGTTTGCATGTCGCATCTTAGACGAGGTCTGTGCTGCACACTGTTGTCGGCACTCCGGTGGTGACTCCTCGTCACTGATGCGCTCCTCGCTGATCATGAGTGGACTACTGCCGCAGGCGTACTGGTGGCTGCGCGACAAGACGCCGGAGGACGCGCGCGTGATGGCCTGGTGGGACTACGGCTACCAGATCACCGGCATCGCCAATCGCACCTCGGTCGCCGACGGGAACACTGGAACCACGAGTGATCTGGTAGCCTATTAATTAATGATTAAGTAATTAGTTATTAAGTAATTAGGAACACCTGGAACCACGAGCACATCGCGACGCTCGGACGGATCCTCACGGCGCCGCAAGAGGAGGCGCACTCGTACGCGCGCCACCTCGCCGACTACTAGTTAACGATTAATTAACTATAAATTAACGATGAATTAGGCGCACTCGTACGCGCGCCACCTCGCCGACTACGTGCTCGTCTGGGCGGGCGGCGGAGGCGACGACCTAGCAAAGTCGCCGCACCTGGCGCGGATCGGCAACGCGGCCTTCCACGGCCGGTCGGAGTCTGTTTCTTTTGCGCCACGCAGTTCTTCTTTCTCTAGGCAACTCGGTCTTCCACGGCCGCCGCCAGGCGTTTCTTTTTCGTCACGCACTCCTTTTTCTCTAGGCAATTCGGTCTTCCACGGCCACTGCGGCAACGACCCCACCTGCAGCAACTTCGGTTTCTGCCCCAAGAAGCGGAATGCGCACTCTTGCCCTCCGGCCGGCACTGGAGAGGACACGGACTCCGCCGCATTCAGATGACACGCAGCGCTCTGAGTACACTGCACAACGCCGCATTCCCGCCCCGAGGGTGGTGTCTTCTCTCACGGTAGGCTTCTACCGCGACCGCTCGCCGACACCGATGATGGAGAAGTCGCTGCTGTACAAGCTCGTGCTCAACGGGCAGCGAGGCGTCGCCGTCAACTCGTCGTACTTTGAGCACGCCTACTCCTCCAAGCACGGCAAGGCGAGGAATTCATTAGTATTGGAGTCAGAACCAATTAGCTCATAACGCCTGCTCCTCCAAGCACGGCACGGTGATGAATTCATTAGTACCCACTGATGAACTGATTAATTAGCACGCCTACTCCAAGCACGGCGAGGCCGCATATCTCCCCGTATCTCCCCGTATCTCCTCCAAGCATGGCAAGGTCGCATCCACACAGCGATGAGGGTCGCGTCTACAGTCGCTGTCGAGGAGGAGAACATAGCATGACATGTCCGCATCTACAAAGTGCAGCCTCAACACCAGGCCAAGGTACTGTTGACACTCATGGAGTGACCTTATGGCAGGTCCGCATCTACAAAGTGAAGCGCGTCTCGCTCAAGTCGAAGCTGTGGGCAGCCGACCCGGCGAACCGCGTGTGCGATGCGCCCGGCTCGTGGTACTGCGTCGGCCAGTACCCGCCCGCGCTGCAGGCCTTCGACACCTCAACCATTCATGAACTAATTAATTCTTATTCACTAATCACATTCATTCTTCTTCACTACTCAAGTACCCGCCCGCGCTGCAGGAGTTCATCAACTCGCGCCGCAACTTCAAGCAGCTCTCGTCGCCGTCGACGCGCTAATTAAGCAGTTCCTAATTACTTAATCACTATTTAATAGGCAGCTCTCGTCGGCGTCAACGTCCCGTCATGAAGAGCTCCTCGCCCCTTTGAACCGACGGCCCACATTGCGTAGGCAGCTCGAGGACTTCAACGTCAAGCGCGACGCCGCCAGCCAAAAGTACCACGAAGAATACATGCGCCGCATGGGCGGCGGCGCAGGGGGGAGGCCTGCCGAGAGCGCGGCCGCCGCCGCCGCCGCCGCCGAGTGAGCGCCGCGGCGCCTCTCACCCCTCTGAGGCTATATCCCCCTCACCTTTCTCCCCCTTTGCTTCCTCGCTGCTTGGCCGCTCTCCGCCGGGTCCTCGGAGGCTGCTCCCGCGGCGTTTTGGCTCTTCCGGCCGTTTTGGCTCGAGGAGTCATGGTACGTCGGGGGTAGGGAAGGGGGGGGGGGGGGGGCCCCCGAGGCCCGAGGGGCCCTGCGAGCTTGACACCTGCGAGCTTGGGGAGGTTGCAGCCCCCCCCCCCCCCCAGCTTAAAAGGCCCGGTCTGTCTACGAGTTGCATTTCCCCTCTCACGCTGTGACACTCCGACCGTCGATTGAGGGCCGGGGTGAGGTGAAAAATTATCTCCAGGACCCCCCCGGACGTGCAAGGTGCATCCACCGGCACGCCCCTCTTCCGACAGGGTGATGGAAGGGTCGACGCAACCGCCGGACTGGGCCGAAGTTAGACGAGAGGTCCCAGGAGCACGCTCCTGGGCACTCTCCGCCCCGGCCGCCCCCACTTGTCCTGACTCACGGCCTGGGACTGCACAGGATAGCGTGCCCCGGCGCCCGGCCGACGAACGGCGACACACATAGCGGGAGACACTGCGCCGGGGGGTATGCCTACTTTGGGGCTTTGTGTGGATCACGTGTTCCCATGGTAGCTGTGGCTGTCGCTGAAGCCCTCGTGCCGCTGTACGTCCACCCCCCTTCGGAGGTGGTTCCCCCAGGGGCTGACCTCGAGCGGCTGACCTGAGGCTTGTAGTTCCATTTCACTCTGACACGCTAATCTTGAAAACGTCCAACGGAGCTCCGTGTTGCTCCCAGCGCCCTCCCCCGCGCTTCCTGCGGCCCTAGCCGATGATACTAGCATGGGAGGTCATCTGACTACCGCGAGAGCGACCCAACTCGTCGACATCGTCCGATGATTGTGCCGCAAAGTCAGCCTTCGGAGGCTATCGTGGGGTCGAGCCGGCAGTAGCCGTGACATGTGGTTCCACCACCCCTCGTAGGCTTTGCCTCTGACCGCCACCGTTCCCAGGCTGCCTAATGGGATGGAAAGGAAGGCTGGGCGAGCGTATAGAAGCGTGCTCGACCTCGTCGTGGCATCTGTACGGCAGCGTGCCACCACCCTCGCCGCCACCCTCGCCGCCGCCACCCTCGCCGCCACGGGTGGGATGCGGCAAGAACGGGATGGGGAAGCTCCAAGACCCAGCTGCGTTCTTGCAGGAGAGGTCCAAGTAATTCTGGTGACTGCATGAACGGGCAGAGCGCATCGAGACGGAATCCGCGCGCCGTGCTGCACCTTTAAGGCCGGAGCGGACGCCGTGCGAATGCTGCACATGCAAGCAAAGAGATGGGGTGGACGAGCTTCCTGCGTGACCGAACGTCAACCCGTCGCTCATTCTACTATGTCCTCTGTGCGGCCGCACGGCTAAGAGTGCCGTGAGTGCTAAGAGTCAGGAGGCAAAACCGAATACAGTGTCAAAATGACAGACTCAATACTGGCGCTTATATCCGGGAGCCTGCTGTCTGCTGCCTCTACTGCACCCCAGCCCGACGCCCTGGTCACGTGCGAGAGCTTCAGGGATCCGCACGGGGCGGACACGGGGCCGTCTAAGTCGATTTGTACCGGATTTTGAAGATTGTGGCAAAACCGTGGAGTAAAAAAATGCGTTTAATTTGCGCGCCTGCTGTCCGCCGCCTGCGGCGGCGCTCCGCGCCGCTCCGCGGCGCCCCGCGCCGCTCCGCGGCGCCTGAAGGCGCCTACGGCGCCTACGGCGCTTCCAGCGCCTGCGTGCGGCGCTGCCGCTACGCGGCAGCTCTGGCGCCTACGGCGCAGGGCGCCTGCGGCGCAGGCGCCCACCCCCCCCCCCGGGAGCCCCCCTCCAGCCCGGGGGGGAAGCTTCCCCCCCCTCGGGGGGGGCCCTTTGGACGAAAATACTTTGGACGAAAATAGGTCCGGCGGCCGCGGCCTGCCCAGATTCGCGTGCGTCGGCTCCGTCGATCTAGAGGCCATGGTCTCGCCTGCGCCAGCACTTCTGCCTTGGGAACAAACAGATTGCTTCCGTTGGCTGAACTACTCGATGTACTACGGCACACTGGCATACAAGAGGCCAGATGTAATCGGCGTTATTGAAGGCGTACCCTGTCATCCAAGCGACGGGGTTTGCGTACTCCACGAGGAAATTGGTTTGGGGATTGGCCCAGCTGTTAACGATTTTGGAGACTTTGGAACGTGTTGCAGCATCTTTGATGGGGACTCCGCCCTTGGAAAGGAGGCTTACATGACTTATGATCTTGACACTGGTACATGCATGACGTTCATCAATTTGTCAAGGGAGAGCCTTCTGTCTGCCACAACGCAATGCACCAGAGAACAGCCCTGTCGATCCACTGTCCCGAATGTTGGGACGTATGGGCCAGCACCAAATGGAAACAACACGATTGGGTTTTCCCTCTTGTACGATTGGCAAACAACGCCCCCACCAGCCGCTCCCCCCTTTTGGATCGATCACCCCTTCCCCCCGTCAGCTCCCTATCCACCCACGGTGCCCAACTACCCGTCCGACTACACGGCGGGCGCCACAATCACGGTCACAGTTGACTTTTCCGGGAGCTGCGCCGACATTGACGCATCAACTCTGGCCACAAAGCTTGGCGCCAAAATCGGGGCCCCCCCGGATAAGGTGAAAATCGACTGCGCGGGCAAGGACACGTCCCGGCGGCGACGTCTCGACTCGAGCTCGACGCTGACCGTCACCGTTGAAACCACCACTGACAATCAGGCCGCCGTCACAACCGCCGTGCAAGACGGCTTTGCTGATGCCTCCACAGCCTTGGTGAAGGCGCTGGGGGGGGGCGGACCTCCCCCCCTAGCATGTGGTGAAGCCTCTGGGGGGGGTCGGACCCCCCCCCTAGCATGTGGTGTGCAGAGAAGTGCGCCCCCCTCCCTGGAAGCGATGTCCGCCTGCTCCCATAGAGCGCGATTATGCTTAGGGCTCGTCTACACTCACCGAGACCCGCCAGGCCGCACCTCAGACACAGCCTGAGTTGAGTCTCCTCAATCGCCATAATTTTGCGTCTCTAGCACGGACCTGAGTCAGACGACTCAAGCAAGCAGCGGCTTGTGGCGTCTCAAACCCCCCGCCCTGCGCCGCGTCTCATTATGGCTCAGCACTGGCTCAGAGGGAAGTGAGACGACTCACTTCGCTCAGCAGGACTATGACGTCTCAGCCCAGCCGTGAGACTGAGTGATACGCAGCCGAAAGAGACAGACACGAATGTGAGACGCATCTGAGAGTGAGACGCACCTGCGACACTGACACGCTCAGCACTTGACAGCAGATAGACGCTAGAGAACTGTGACAGCAGAGAGACGCTTGGAGAGACGCAGAGAGACGGACAAAATCATGCAAGTGAGACCGGGGACGAAACAGTCACCCGCGGTGAGGACGCGAGAGATACGCCGTCACCGCAAAATAATTTCCCCCCAAAACAGTCACGCCCGCGACCGGAGAGTTCGCAGATCGCGCCGCGTGGAGCACTCCAGAAGTGACAAGTGAGCTTTCGTTTTGTGTGCTGTAGACCGTACCGTCATCGTACATTATATGAAGACTGCCACCGTCTCGGCTGGCATGTGGCAAGCCCCACCGGGCGGCATGCAAGGCAGCTCTGCGACAGTGTGCGTCCATGGCACTAGCTAGAAGAAGAAGGGGGGGGGGGGGGGTGCAAGACGGCTAGGGTGAGGTCGCAAAGCACGGTGGTTCCGTCGTCCTGGCGCAGGGAGGCAGGGAGCAGCGTCCAAGGCACCTCAAGGCGGAGGAGAAAAAAAAGCAACCCGGCGTGCCGGCGTGCTGGCGGCGCCCCGGGTCCCCCATCAAGGCACGGCCAGTCGTCAGCGAGGCACCGCCTGCGCAGCCGCCCGCTGCACCTGTTCACAGCCGGTTGGTGTGAAGAGGTTGTCCGCCCAGCAAGGCCCGCAGCCCGCTGCACCTCCTCTGCGCCCTGCTTGAGCGCAGCCTCTATCGCGGGCGCAACTCGTGTGTCCACCTCGGCCGCCGCCGCCGCCGCCAGCTCCCGCGCGGCCGCCGCCAGCTGGCCGCCCGCAGCCTCGAGCCGAGGGGCGGCGGCGGCGGCGGCGCAGGCTGCAGCGGTCCTCGCAGACTCTCCGACACGCGCGCCGACCTGCTGACGGCGCACGCTGTGTGAACAGACGCCCCTCACAGCTCGCAGACCCTCCCACCCGCCCGCCCACCTCTGCCGAGAGCGGGAGCGCGGCGGCAGTGTACTCCTCGACCGCTGCGCCGGCACTCTCCGCCGCCGCCGCCGCGCGCTTCAGCAGGACCAACGTCTTGGCAGCCACGGGGGCAGCGTCCGCCACCGCAGTCTGCGCCGCCTGCTGCGCCGTCGCCGCCGCCGCCGCCGCCGCCTCAACCTCCTCGGCGCTCAGCGCTGACGAAGCCACAGCCTAGCAGCAGTCATCCCGCATCCGTCCGAGTCCAGACCTCCGCGCTGCGCGGCCAGCCACACAAGCCGT
>NW_005196035.1:3358-4959 GCF_000372725.1 Emiliania huxleyi CCMP1516 | reverse complement strand
GGTGTAACAAAAGCGACATGGAGGGAGCCATAGCGGGAGAGCTCCAAAGGGCAGGGCCCGCATCCAACGGGTTGCGGAGAATACGTCGGCGGCAACGAGAAGAGAGGCCACCGCCACCGCTGGCCGCGGCGCAGCGCGCGAGAGAGGAGCCGAGGCGAGGAGAGGAGGCTGTGCGAGGTCTGGCGGAGGCGTCGCCGGCGCGGACAGGAGGGCGAGGGAGAGGACCAGCGAGGGAGCGGCGCTCTGCGGGAAGAGCATGGATGGGGGCCTAGGCACCTCTGCTATAGTCGCAAAAAAGTATTCTCCGGCCCAGTACGTGTCGTGTTCGTGTCTGGTGTTTATTATAGGGAGTAGAGGGGGGGTCTGCTGCTAGGGGAAACCCGGAGCGCGGAGCCAACTCTCGGACGCGTGTTTACTTTAAGGCCCTTTCCCTGCGAACGCGCACCCCCGGGGCTAGGGCTCTCTTGCCCGCAACCCGACACCGATCATCCGGCCCGCTGGGTGCGCTTCTTAGCTCCTCGGCCCTGGATGTGAGGTTACCGACCGCACTCCAAGTGCTCCAAGTGCTCGCGCGCGAAGCTGCCTCTTTGCGCCACCCGCTCGCGGCGGCGGGAGACATGGCCGCCGATGCGGCTCGCACTCGCTCGGCGGGCCTCCGTCCCACAGCCGCCCGGGCGTGCCACGGGTCGGCCTGGCGCTGCGCTGCTCGCACGCTGCACTGCACAAAGCTGCGACAACAAGGGGAGGCTCCTGAGCTTGAGCGTTGAGCAGTGCAGCTGCGGGCGCTCGTGGGCGGCTGTGCAGTGGTGAGATTGCCTGATTGGGGGCGAGTTGGTGCTGCGCCAGGGTGCGAAGCATGCCCTCTTGCTCTGTGCTGAGGCATGCTGGCTGGCGCCCAACACAATGCCCTGGATGCATTGCTCCACGCCGTGCTGGCTGGTGCAGTACTGCCAGTGCGCCGACTGGCGCGCAGGGTCCGCGTCGCCGGGCGTGGCACGGGTGGCTCGAGAGGCGCGGCTGTCGGTCAACCCCGCGGCGCATGGGCGCCGCGGAAGCTGCTCGACAGGCTGCGGGCATCGCTGCGGCAAAAAGCACCCGCCCTCTGCTTTGCTTTCGCCCGCGTTTTACAACAACTTTCGGTTTTTCATAGCCGCCGAACTTTACCTCGCTGTTTCTTTATAGGTGCCCCGCAGCTGCGTATTCTCGTATTATCGTCGAGTAGTTGCGTGGGGGCGGTACGTATTCTCGTATCACTAGCTAGTGTCGTGTCCACTAGCTCCGAGAGGGAGGAAGGAGTCGGTTCACGGATCACGGTTCACGGACTCGGGGTGGGGGCTACACACCTCAACACATCTCCCCACACCTCCCCACACCTCCCCACACCTCCCCACATCTCCCCACACCTCCCCACACCTCCCCACACCTCCTCACATCTTCCCACACCTCCACACACCTCCCCACATCTCCCCACATCTCCCCACACCTCCACACACCTCCACACAACTCCTCACACCACCTCACAACTCCTCACAACTCCTCAAACCTCCACACACGTCCACACAACTACCCACACCAACGTCGGCCACCGAGGATTCGGCCAC
>NW_005196035.1:0-3210 GCF_000372725.1 Emiliania huxleyi CCMP1516 | reverse complement strand
CCAACGAGGTTTGGGCAACGAAGGGTTCGCCCCCAAAGGGTTGGCACAACGGGGTTTTGCCCAAAGGGGTTTGGGCAAACAATTTTTTAGGGGGTCCCTGAAAGCCCCCCCGCCCCCCACCCGCCGACCCGCACCCGCCCCCGCACTCGCACTTGCACTCGCACTCGCACTCGCACTCGCGCTCTGCCCCCCCGCGTACCCGCTGCCCGCGCCCCTTCTCCCCTCACCCTCCGCCCTCCCTTCCCCGCGGCCCAACCCGTCCTTCAAGGCTTCGGCCACTGAGGCTTTGGCCACCGAGGCTTCGGCCAACGAGGCTTCGGCCAACGAAAAAAAAAACCTCACGCCCTCCGCCCGCCCTTGCCTCCGCCCAGCCCTCCGCCCTCCGCTCTCGCCCTCCGCCCCTGCCCTGGCCGGCCTGGGTGGCATCTCCCCATTATCACGCGCCAAGTGGGAGGGAAGTGGACGGGGCCCTGAGCCGACCTAGCCCCAGACGGAACGGGGCGCCCAACACGTGCCCGGATTACTGTGCCTTCCCCGGGTGCAGCCTTTCGGTTCGTGAAGGGTCGGTGCGAGTCGTGCTTTCCTCGATCCCCCGCCCTCCCCCGCCATCTCCGCCGCTTTGGCTCTACAGCCACTACCGGGAGGCGGCGAGGCGAAATCAGACTCGGTCGAGAGACCCCAGATTGGCATCCATGCCTCTCTGGACAGGGTGGCCCGCCACAACGACCCCTGGAATTGCGACTCGCCGCTTTCCTCCCGCTGGTGACGACGTGTTTCCCTTGAGCTAGTACTGGTCGACACGCTGATCCGGCACGGCGCAGCACGACTTCCCGAAAATGATCACGGTTGATCAGAGAGAGGGCAGATTTGGAGAGATCTCGAGTGGAGTACATACACAACCATTCGAACAAAGAAGAGGCGACGGGAGGAACCGGCAGAGGATGCAGTGACGTGACACACACACACACACACACACACACACACACACACACACACACACACACACACACACACACACACACACCGCTCACCCACGCGCACCGGGCCTTGCACTTTAAATGCCGTGGGGCTCCTGTCGTTAGACGTGGAGACGCGAGGGTTGCCCCCCCTTGCCCCACCACCTCGTGTGTGTGGAGAAGTTTACCTTACCTTACCTTACCTTACTCTACATACACACAGAGATAGACCCTCCAATCATCAGAAAACTCCGACCTGATCGGTCGTACTGACTGCCGACAGATCACTCCATAGCCGTAGACAGAAGACAGCAGATACAGGCCGATGTCTGCACGCGGCCGGCCGGGCGAGAGGCTTGACACGATCCGACCCTGCGACCCTGACGCTGCTGCTCTAGCTGTCAGACGTGCACTGCTGACTGCTGAAGCGGCACGGCGGCGGTTTGGTGACACACGTAGCCGTCGTCGGGCAGGGTGCCGTTCTTCCAGTAGGCCGAGATGCGGCGGATGCAGCCCATGATGCCGCTGTCGGGATAGTTCCCCCCTGCCGACGCCGTATGGCCGACGCCCTGCCATGTCATCATCACAGCGTGCGGAAAGGCGTGGCGCATTCGCTTCGTCCACGTGTAGCTCGTCGCGGGGTCGTAAAGATTGCCCACAATGAGTGCGCTCACGTCGCCGCGAAACGCGACGGGGCACGGTGTCGAGAGCTCGCCCCAGGCGAAGATGTTGGCGGTAATCCCCACGAAAGCGCCGACTGCGAGCTCACTTCCTCCGTCGCGGTCTGCTCCTGAAGACGTCACCAAGGTCTGCCACGTGCCCATGGCCTGGGTGACCGTGTAGCGTCCATCATAATCGAGCCCGATCACGGCAGCCTCGTTCATGAAGCCGTTCACTTCCGGACGGCATGCCCACTGGCTCCACGTGGGATTACCCAGCAGTCTTGGATAGGGACACGTCCAATCGGACAGCCCCACCTGCTGCGGGCCGATGCACACACCGTACTCGTACCAGGTTCGCTTGCCGGACCAGGTCGCAACGGCCTCTGTGTAGATTGGCGCTTCCGGATCGATCTTAGGCAGGCGGCAGTAGTGATCGAAGATTTCGGCCGCCTGAGACGTGGCCGTGTCGCCGCCCGCAGCGAGCGGGAAGAGGGCTTGCAGGACTTCGAGCACGGGAGCCCATCCCTTTGGCACGAACCCAGCCTCGATCATTTTCTCCTGGAGGTAGCCACCCAGTAGCCCGGGGGTGAGGAAAAAGGGCTCGCCGCTTCTCGTCGGCGCGCTGATCTTGAGCTCCTTGAAACGCGACAGCACACGAGCGCCGTCGTACTCGCCGAACGAGCCTTCCGCCGCCAACCACGCGCAAAAACTGTTCTGGGCGTACGTTGCCGTCGCACACAGCCTCCCCAGGTAAGCGACAGCCTGCTGCATGGCGCCTGCGTTCGTCGTGCCAAACTCCATTGTGTCGACGTCCGGTGGCATATTGCCATTGAGCACGACTCGCCCAGTGGTGCCCGGGAAGATTGTCGCATAGGTCGAGGCGACCGCAGTGCCGTAGGAAATGCCGTCGATGTGCATGCGTGGCGCGCAGATCGCATTGCGGAAGGCCTCGATGTCGTGTGCGAGCATCGTCGTGCCCACCCACTGCAGAAAATCGTACTCCTTGCCGGTTGGCCCCGTGAGTTGCCACTTGGGCGCCCCCGGACACACGCGCGAGCGTTCGTGCATGCGAACGAAGACGTTCTCGACCTCGCTCGCGTTGAGCGGGTTGATGTTAGCAAACGACTGGCCGGTGAGCGGTGAGCCGTCCGGCATCTTACAGTCGCAGGCGGTAAAGTCGGAAATCTGATACTCACGAGCGAGGCCGTCGGGTGGGAGCTGCATGTCGGACGCCGCGCACTCGAGGCTCGGGTTTGCGTTGGGGCCGATGCCCCGCTGCGAGATGGCCCAGTTGCTGTAGCCATCGAAATTGCCGAGGGAATCTTTGTACATTCTTTGGTACACGCATTCTGCTCCACTTCCGGGCCCACCGCAGTGGTGCAGGAGCGGCTCCCGTGCAGCCTCCTCCGCGGTAGTCGGCCTGGACGCCCAGACCTCGAGCTCAATCATCGGTGTCACTTCCTCGGACTCTGGCGCCGGATCCAAGGGCACGGTCAGAAGGCCTCGCAGCAGAGGCACGGAGCCGGTCACTGTGGCTTCCTCCCACTTGAGGTTTGACTTCGGGTTCAGCAGATCGCAAGGCGGAACCGTTG
>NW_005196036.1:0-1297 GCF_000372725.1 Emiliania huxleyi CCMP1516 | reverse complement strand
TTATGAGTTGCAGCAAAGGGAGATAGGGAGGGAGTGGTGCCTGCCGGACGGACACCCCTCCCCAACCGAAAGAAAGAAAGAAAGAAAACCCACAACCCAAACGAGGGATAGGGGAGGGGTCCTCCCCAAAGAAAGAAAGAAAACAGACATTCCAAGGGAGGGATGGGAGGACGGCACGCCGCCACCACACAGGGATTTTAAGAAGAGGGGTGTGGTGCGCTATCCGTCGCCCACCCTTGGGCGTCTGCCTCTTCCTATCTCTCTTCGCAGTCCCTCGCCGATTCTCGCTGCAACCTTCATGCCACCTCGCGGTCCTCCCACTCTCGTCGTTCTCTCTCTTGTCGCTTCTATCTTCCTCTGTCGCTTCGCTCTCCTCTGCCTCATCCTGCGACGCCGCCGCTGCCTGCCGATCCCTTGCCCTCGCCTCTCATTGTTGCGCCTCTCGGCGCAACTCTGCCCTCCTCGCAGCATATTCCATTAAGCATTATCCAGGGATCCCCAACCTTAAGCCTCGCCTAAGTTCAAATTCTCTTCGCCAGGACGTCGACGTGCGGCTGCTGCTGTTCGAGTCGTTCGGCGGGTTTGGGAAGGGGGTCGGCGAGATCCTCTGGTCACTCTGGGGGGCGGCGAACGTGCTGCAGAACAAGCTGACGCGGGCCCAGTACCTCGATAAGGTGACTTGGACCACCAAGAGCTGGCTGGGGCTGCAGGAGCAGCGCATCTCAGTCGTTCTTCACACGGCCATCGCAGAGCAGATTGTGAATGAGCTTGCCAGCGCGCAGCGGTGAGGGCGGTCGAGTGCACGGAGCTAAGTGCCTCGCCGTCCTCGCAGGAGTCGCTTAGGCGGCTCCAGTGGTGTACCTGTGTTAGTGCCAGTGCGCGCCAGTCCCGACTTATCTCCGGTGCGAGAGCGGCGCGGGGCAAGAAAAGAATTTGCGCCTGGCGACGCACTTGCGGGCCAAATCGCATCAGAGAGGCCGACATCGGAGCGGCGGAGGAAGTCGGAGCTTAGGAAATCCGGGATGGGGAACCAGCAGAGCAACCAGGTGGCCGAGGTGGAGATCAACAAGGACCTCGAGGACAAGGAGCCCAAGCTGGCCAGCGTCAACAAGGAGTCGTTCATCGTGAGCGGCGCCGGCCTTGCGGACGGGGAGGCGTACCGCGCGCTGCTGCACGAGTACCAGATGACGAGCACCACGCTCGGCGAGGGCGGCTTCGGCAAGGTCCGCCTCGCCACCTCCAGTCGCACGGGCCACCAGGCGGCCGTCAAGATTGTGCGGCGCAACAAGCTCAACGA
>NW_005196037.1:0-1297 GCF_000372725.1 Emiliania huxleyi CCMP1516 | reverse complement strand
ACCATGATGGTGCGTGACTCGTTCACCCCCCTCCCCTCACTACGACCAGCCCTCTCATCCACCACGCCGTCGCCGCGCCTTTCTTTTGTGTGTGCGGCGGCGCCGACGCCCGAGTCCAGATGCCCGCCAACGCTCGCTCGCAGCCCCGATCACACAATCTCCCCAGCGACGGTCTCCCTGCCCAGCGCTCCCGCCGCCGGCGCTGGCTCGTCAGCTCCCCCCCGACACGTGGAGACAAGCTCCCACCATGACACACGCGGCGCGCGCATACAGCGCGCGCAGCGCAGCGCACGCGACTCTTCCTTCCTCCCTCTCCACAGATCCCCCCCTCCTCTCGCACCACTCGCTCACTGCCTCCCTTGCCACCCCTCCTCCACCAACAGGGCAACTCCGATTCCACGAACGATCTCATAAAAACTGGCGGGAGGTACATGGCCGCGCACCTCGGCGTCGCCGATGCCGGACAACTCTTGCCAGGTGCCCACTTGTACGACTCTTTTCTGAATATGGCAGCAAGTATAATCTGCTTTGGTTCGTTACTGCTCTTGTCTATCACGGGCATATTTGCCTTCACATTTCGCATAAAGTTTGCCTTGCGGTCACCCAGCATGTAATCTAGGGGTGAAATGTCGAAGGAGCATGCATCGTGGAGTCCATTCGCACCCTTGGCAATCCATTTCAGTATCCGAATCTGGCATGATGACATATCAATTTCGGTTGCAAAGGACCCCATCAATGGGCGCAGGAGGGCACCCCATGCCATTTGTAATGTCTTCACTTGACCATTCTCGTTGTAACCATATTGTCTAGCGAATTTATTCTTTGGTTTGTAGTGGCGTGGGGCATAGACAAAGCCACCAATTCGCTTAGGCTCTTGGCTTATGAATTCGCGGCAAATACTTCGCATGGTCTGTGTTAAATTCTGAATAAGTTGCTTTTTGGCTTTGCCAAACGTCAGCGAAGAATCCTTCGCAATTAATTTAGCGGTTTCGGTGTTGATCTTCTCGTGGCAGTTGCGCTCGATCAGTTCTTTGAGTTTTTCATTGAGAATGGCGCAGGCGCCAGGGAGGCTCACGAATTCACGGACGTCTCCGATGTCGGAGCAGGAACTGGTCCATTTGTCTACGTCCTGCAAGTTTAGTGGGAGTACCATTTTATTGTTACAAAGAAAAAAATTACTGGTGAAAACTGACATTCAAACTTAAGTTTGAACAAACTTAAGTTCGCCCAGTGGAATGGAGAAACGGCCCTCCCTCCCTCTCTCCCCCCGCACCCCCCTCTCTCCCTCCCTCCCTCC
>NW_005196038.1:0-1297 GCF_000372725.1 Emiliania huxleyi CCMP1516 | reverse complement strand
GCCAGGGAGCAGGGGCGGGCGGCGCGGCGCGAGCGGCCAGGAGCCGCAGCCCAGCCCGCCTGGTCGACAGCATCGAGGAGGAAGGCGCAGCAGCCGTCGCGCAGCGGGAGGACCTCGTAGTAGTCGGCCGCGTGGTAGAGCGTCAGCGCCATGTCCACGTCGAGCGCCACCTGCAGCCCGTGCACGTACCGCAGCAGCAGGTCGAAGCACCACGGCTCGGTGCCGCGCAGCACGAGCCGCGGGCGGCTGGAGCCGGCCGAAGGGGTCACCATCCGGCTGGACTCGCCGTAGAGCATGGCCGCCAGCGGCCGCGACGCCGAGGCCAGCACCGCGCCGATGCACGCAAACTCCTGGCTCGACTTTGACCCCTCGACCACAACACACACATCGCTGAACGAGGGCATGTTCTGGTGCAGCTCGAGGAGCGAGCCGCGGATGTCGAGCGGGTCGCGCTGCAGCTCCCGCGTCGGCTCGTCCTCCGCGTCGGAGAGCACGCGCCGCCGCTTGGGCGGACGCTCGTCGTCGGCGCGAGACATGGCGGTCGGCTCTTCCCTTATCCCTTCGAGGTTGGTTGGGAGACGGATAAAAATAGTTAAGCCCGCGCAAGCCTCCCCCGGTATTTTATTGGTCGACGTCAAACGCTAGATACGGCTTTTTACGAGTAGAGCCGCATTAGAAAACCCCAGATCAGGTCGGACACCGTCCCACCGTCGCCTCGCTACACCAGACGCCTAGACAAGGGCGTTATCACCATCACGGACTCACGCACCCTGAACATGCACACCTCTTACACTGTCAGGACATACAGGCACGTCTACTCACGCGAAGACGAAGAACTTGCACACCGTCAGCCCCGCCGCAGACGGCCGGTTGAGGTAGATGTAGCGCCCCAACGCGTTGATCTCCACCTCCAACATCACGTTCGACAACACGCTCACGTCTGACTTCACCAGCGCGTTGCCCGTGTACGTCTCCGCCGTCGAGCCGAGATAGATGTCGACGTCCGTCAGCCGCTCCGGGCAGCAGTCGTTGCGGTTCTGCAGCCGCACGTAGCCCACATACACCTCGCTCCCGAGGTCGACGCCCCACCATTGGCTTGTGTATTGGCCGCACTCGGCCCACGGCCGTCCCGTCGTGCTGTCGGCGAATGACAGGTCGTTCACGGGCGCCTGCTGGTCGAAAACGTTCTGTCCTGGTACGTGGTGGCGGCGCGGAGGTCGAGCAGCTCAGGCGGCGGCGGAGACGGCGAGGCGGACGGCGCCCGGGGAGGGCGGCCGCGAGGAGGACCAGCCGCACG
>NW_005196039.1:0-1297 GCF_000372725.1 Emiliania huxleyi CCMP1516 | reverse complement strand
CGGCGGCGGAGCTGCTCGAGCCGCTCGGTGCACCGCGGCAGCCACGCGGCGAACGGGTCCGCTAGGCCCCAGCACGCGTCGACCTGTGGCGCGGGTGCCGCCGCCAGGCGAGGAGGGGTGGGGGAGAGGGGCGAGGAGGGGTGGGGAGGAAAGATGCGACGCCATTGCCTCGGGGGGGGGAGGGGGGGGGGGGGGAAGGAATGGCCCCTCCTCTCAAAGCCAACATCGCAGGGGCGAGAGCCCTGCGGCTCTGCTGACGGGCGGGGGTCGGTGTGGCACGCTTGATGACCACGCAGCCGACCCGGGGCGAGCTGCGTGGCTTTATTGACGTGCTGAGGGGCAGCGGTCGGCAAAGCCGCGGGGGGGCGGGGGGTCCCCACCTGGTTTGCCAGGTCGGCGATGGCAGCGGCCCGTGCAGCCGAGGGAAGGCACGAGGAGGCGCCAGCGCCGCTGTCTGCAGCGTCGGCGGCGGGGAGCGTCTCACTTTGCCGGTGCGCCTCCTCGCTGTCGCTCGAGGCCTCGCTTTCGCACGAGTCGTCGCTCAGCGAGCCGTCGGTCAAGTGGCCAACGCCCGCCCGTCCCGACCAAGCGCCGTCTGCGAGAGTCCCCACGCTGCGCCGTGGGACGCCCGAAAATGCCTCATCGTCGTCGTCGCTGCTTTCGTCTGCACTCGCCGCTCCGTCGCCCGCCACCGCCTCTGTGAGGGCGGCCTTGCCACTCTCCAGGCGCTGCCGCTTTGCCGCGCACATATATGTGTGTGTGGCTCGCCGACTTTCTGCCCACCCCGTCGGCACGAGCCGGGGCCGGGCCTCTCGCGCGCGCTCGTCGCGAGGCCGCTATTCCGCGCGCGCGGGACGAGACTTTTTCACACGATGCCGGGGTGGAGCTTCTTTCTTCACTCTCTCTCGAGGTTCTCGAGGTGGATATCCTTTGGCCGCGTTGGGTAGCGAGGATTGGTGTAACCCGAGCCACGGAGGCGTGTTTTCTGACGGCCGACCGTCAGTGCACGGAGTTGCCCCTTCTCCGACTGCCCCGGCTAGTTCACGAGTTTCGCGGGAGTGACCCCATGCGTCAAACCCGAGACCTAGCGCGGGTGGGTTGGAGGGGCCTCGGAAAGGCGCGCAAGCACGCCCTACGTCTTCCCCTCCTCCCCATCGGGCCGCATGAGCGGCCACGCCTCGCAGATTCGTTTCCGCGCCTGGGTCAGGCGCGCGGGGCATCCCCCGGGTCGCTCGACCAGCGATCCGAAGAGTGGCCGCTATGCGAAGGAAAGAGTGGGGCCCTCGACGCCTCAGTC
>NW_005196040.1:0-1297 GCF_000372725.1 Emiliania huxleyi CCMP1516 | reverse complement strand
TGCTGGAACTCGGACTCGATCGCCTTGACCTCGCGCTCGCTCGAGCCCCACGCAAAGCGCGGCGCCGCAAAAAACTGGCAGAAGCGGTCCAACCCCTCGCGCAGGTAGTTTGGGTGCACGTCAAAGTAGAAGCACGTCGTCTCCTGCGGGGGGCGAGGAGGCCGGCGCCATGAGAGAGAGAGGCGGATGGGCCGGACGGAGGCACCTCCCCCGCCCTGCCATCACCGCGTCCGTCTCGCCGTTGTCTTCTCCGCCGTGCGAGCTCAGGAAGGCCGCCCACTCATTCTCGTCCGGGTACTTTTCGGTCCCCATGAAGACCATATGCTCCACAAAGTGGGCGAGGCCGTTGGCATTCGGAGGGTCGCTCAGGTAGCCCACGCCCACGCAGAGGGCGAAGGACGCCTTCTTCACCGAGTCCGCGCCCTCGCCCTCCGAGTCCGCGCCCTCGCCCTCCTCCTCGCCCTCCTCGCCCTCCTCGCCCTCCTCACTGTCGCCCTCGCCCTCGTCCTCATCGCCGTGGCCGTCGCCGGTGTCCTCCTCCGCCGACATCTGTGGGTCGGATATCAGCAGCACGCGCATCGCATTTGGCAGCTCGACCAGCCTGTAGCTCCGATCATCAGTCGACGGCTTGGCAAGCGCCTCTCCCTCGCTGAGCACGCGCACGGGTGGCGGCGTCCCTCGTGCCCGCTTAGCGCTTGCTGACGGCGGGCGCATGCGCAGCGGCAGCACGGACAGCGGCCACGCGAGCAGCAGCACGAGAACCCCGGCACACGTCGTGTCGCAGGCTGGCGCGCAAGCGAAAACCCGGCTGAATTCTTCTTTCGGCTCTTGGCAGGGCTTTCACACTGACTCGCGCCACAAGGCCAGTATACTCGGATCCTGAATTTCTTCTGCTCTGGATACATGTTCCAGCTCTCTGCTCTCTTGGCGTACTCCTTCGCTCCGCCTGCCAGGTGCCCTGCCGCTCCCTCGCTCTTCGGCGTCCGGCAGTCAGGAGCGACGGCTGCAACCGCGGCGTCTGTTTGGGAGCTCCCGTTGCCGTTCACCTGCGCGTGCGGGTGTGGTGGCAGAGTCCCGCTGTTCACATCGAGCTCCCAGGACGCAGGCGGCGCGGTGTCGGGCGCCTCGGTGGCGGCGCTCAATTCTACAAGAGGTTCATCTCGCCACTGATCCCGCCAGGCTGCCGCTTCATACCCACGTGCTCCGAGTATGGACAGCTGGCCTTCAGGCAGTATCCGCCGCTGCAGGCTCTGGTTCTCACCGCGTGGCGCCTCGTACGCTGCAACCCTCTCCATCT
>NW_005196041.1:0-1297 GCF_000372725.1 Emiliania huxleyi CCMP1516 | reverse complement strand
TGTCTGTTTTCTTTCTTTCTTTTACTGGGCGCAAAGAAAATTTTCACTCGCGGAAAAAATCGATCACGTCGGCTGCTTTGCACGGATGACAACCGCTCAAGCGCTCTGGATCGACGCTGTCTGCCCCACGTTCCCCGCCGAAACGGGCCATCCAAACGAAGGCAGCCAGACAGACGACGAATTCACAGTGATGGACGTAGACGAGGAACAGCCAGAGCACGAGGCGCCCCAGCCGCCAAGGAAGCGGGGGCGCTTTGAGAATGAACGTAGCGATTCGATGAGCCAGGGAGAGGGGGCGAGCCAGCACGTGACGCTGGGGCCGACTTGCTACAGCGGGCGGGGAGACGGACCGCCAGCTCTGCTGCTGCCTGTGCTGCCCGTAGTCCTCGCCTGCGAGCGAGTGCCCTTTGCGGGGCTGTCGCTCAGAGAGCGGGTGTCGCCACGGCCGTCTTCTGACCTGTTTTGTGGTCTGCGCGCTGCGCTGCGCTGCGCGTCTCGAGGCGCGCCGCAACACAGCCCGTGTAAATGGGGTAATGGATGAACCAAGCATCCCCGATGGCCGGGGGCATGTCCCATGGCCCCGGGGTGGCCGTGGGCACGCAGGGGGCGCCGCTACGGGCCGCTGCGGCGCCCATTCTATTTCGAAGAATGCCATTCTGGAATATAGAATGTAGGTCTGAGACCGTCTCTCTCTCTCTCTCTCTCTCTCTCTCTCTCTCTCTCTCTCTCTCTCTCTCTCTCTCTCTCTCTAGCTCTCTAGCTCTCTCTACTCCTCTCTCTCCCTCCCCCCCCCCCCCTCTCTCGGCTGCTTTTCGCGAGTTAAAAGAAAAAAATGGAAATCTCACGGTGCTGTGCGCAGGGATAAACGCGAATCGACATATAGACGCTCGTCTGGGGCGCCCGACTTGAGGTGACAGCCGCTCCTGCCACACGCGCTCGCCTCACCGTGCCTCGCCTCTGCAGCCCTTCTCGCCGCTGCCCCGCCTCCCGATGACCGGACAGACGCTCTGGATCGACGCTGTATGCCCCACGTTCCCCGCCCACCTCCGCGAGCGCTTCACGTTGCCGCTGCTCGGGCACCCCGCGGCGCCCTCGCTCGCTTCGCCCGACGCGTGCGCGGCGCAGGCGCTCATCGCGAGGCTGCAAGGCTTTGGCCGGCGCGACGCCGCAGGGCCGGCAACCGCGGTCGCGTACCCGGCGGACCCGCACAAGAGCGGCACTGGGCTCGGTAGTCGGTGGCACGCGCTGCTGCAGGCTCTCGAGTGGGCGGCTCTGCAGCGCGATAGCCGCGTCGTCC
>NW_005196042.1:0-1297 GCF_000372725.1 Emiliania huxleyi CCMP1516 | reverse complement strand
ACGGTCAAGATCTGGGCCGCCGGCAGGGTGAAGCGCGTCGCGGACGGCCTCACCGACAAGAGGAGCCCGCGCGCACGCAAGATCCTCCCGGCCGGCATGCTGCTCTGGGCTTGGGACGCCGACCCCGAGTACGACGAGCCGGCGGGGGAGAGATGGATCGCCTTTCTTCCCGAGAAGTGGAACAGGCCCGTCTCATATGGGTGGCGGCTCGATCCCCGCGAGCTGGGCGCCACCGGCCCGCCCCGCACGCCGCTCATTGAAGAGGAGGAGGAGGAGGAGGCGCCGCGCGCGCGCCGGTGACCGAAATTTGTCTGTCTTGAGACGGGTGTGGGCCCTCGTGTGGTCGGTCCCTGGATGTAAGGGGCATAGCTATAGACTCCCCATAGTGTCCACAGTCAGTGCTGAGCTTGCCGGGCTTGTAGTGCGACTTTCAAAATTTACCATTTCCCCCACTAGCGAAATAAAATTAGAAAGAAATGTACTCCCTCCCTCCCTCTCTCTCTCTCTCTCTCTCTCTCTCTCTCTCTCTCTCTCTCTCTCTCTCTCTCTAAACCGTCTCACTCAAAATCTCTCTCTTTCGTCTATCTCGGCTCTCTCTCTCTCTCTCTCTCTCTCTCTCTCTCTCTCTCTCTGTCTCTCTGTCTCTCTCTCTCTCATGTCTCAAAATCTCTCTCTCAGAAGCGGAGCACACACGAAGATCGAAGTCGGCACAACAAAAATCCCCTTTGCAGCCAAGCCTACAGGGCACCTAATATTGCACGGAAAGAAAAGTGTTGGCGTCGAGCCAATTTCTCTCTCGAGGTCTCGGGACACACCGCGAAATCCTTGTCGTCCGGGTTAGCTGCTTCAGTCTTTCGACACACACCGCAGAAATCCTTGTCGGCCCGGTCACCCCACCTGCTTTCCCAATCTCATGACCATCAACAAGCTCTGTCGGTCCTGCCGCAGCGCTCGCACGCAGTGCGACATGATCGCTCCGGACGGCGCGGTGCGCACTTGCTCGCGTTGCAAACGCCTCGGCATCCAGTGCGTTCCCGAGCAGGACCATCGGAAAACCGTCAAGGCAAGCACCGTCTTCAAGAATGGCTTCAAGATGCGACTTCGGGGGGAGGAGCCAGGGCTGTCGGAGAAGGAGCTGACCCGGCGCGCGCAACAGGCCTGGCTGTTCTCCGACTCGAACCCCAAGAAGGCCGCCAACGAGGCCGCCACCCTCAAGGCTGCCACCAAGCCCCTCTTCCTGCCCGGGCCCCTATCTGCCCTTGCCTCGAGCAGCTGCGTGCCGGCGGCAGGTCTGGCC
>NW_005196043.1:5107-20541 GCF_000372725.1 Emiliania huxleyi CCMP1516 | reverse complement strand
ACCCTCATGGGGCACAAGAAAGAGGCTCTCGGGGGGGGTCTGACTGTGTACGGTCTGTGCTGCTGTCGGGCTGTCAGCGCTGCTGTCAGGCCACTGTGTGCTGTCGGGCTGTCAGGCAGCTGTCAGGCTGTCACGTTAGGGCCTGACAGCGACGGAGCGCCTCGCCTGTCAGGCTCTGCTGTCAGGCTGTCAGATACGTGCTGTCAGACTGTCAGAGAAAGTGCTGTCAGCGCTGTCAGGCTGTCGGGCACTGTCAGGCGCTGTCCGGGGTTTGCTGTCAGGCTGTCAGACCAGGGCTCAGCCCTGGGCGAGGGTGGTGGAGTCTGGAGAGGGCGGTCTGTCGGCGCGCTAAACCTTATCTAACCCGCCGGGGCGGGCCGGATCCACGCGCTGTCGGACCGCCCCGTTGGAGGTAGGCCGCTCGTCTAGCCAATCAGCCTTAAGCGAGCGGTCTGGCCGTTGGAATCTATGGCCGAGTTTGGTGGACTTGCGTCCTCGCGTCGGTCGTGGTTGTACAAGCAGCGTTATGAACAGCGCTTGTTTTTTTTCGTCTTCTTCAACTTTCCCACCCGTCAAGTTCAAGATCTCTCTCTCTCTCTGTGTGAGAATAGCTCCGCCGTTCATGGAGGCAACCGATGCGAGTCGACTGGTGTGTGTCGTCGTGGTTTCGTATCAAGAATACTCACTCACTCACTCACTTCAAGAGATCTCTCTCTGTCTCCTACACACTTCTTCCGTTCATGACCGCGCGTCCAACGCACTTCTGCAGACGGCACCCACGACCCATAAATAAATAAATAAATAAAAACGGTCAAACTCTGAGACGAGATGGGATTTAGGGACATGTGTCCCCGCCCTGCACGATCTTGGTGTGAGGGATCTTCAATCCGTCCCCTCACCCCCTGGTCACTACCCGACACTAGAAGAGCAGCAAGAGTTAGGGCTGCGGCTACGGCTGCGGCTGCGGGAGGGGCTATGGTCGCGGGAGAGCCGCTGCGCCGCGTGGGCGCGCCTACACCGCGCTTGCTCCGCTCGCCACCTCTCGCAAAGGTCCAAAGTCATAGCCATCACCTCCTCCGGCAAGTCCTTTTCGCCTATCTCGCCGTCCCTCCATGCCTGGTAGAGCTCGTCGTCATAGCCATATTGCATCACAGCCTGCTGCACTGCGTCGTGCACAACCCCTGCCACCCTATCCCGCGCCTCAGCGTCGGAAAATTCGAGCTCGGAGTCATACCAGGAAGCAGGCGCAGACGGCCGCGGCGATTTGGCAGGCGGCGAGGTGGGGGAGGGAGAGCGCGGCGGTGCGCGCTCGGTGCTCCCGCTGGTGCCAGAAGGGCCAGCGCCCAATGCGCTCAGCCTGTTCTTGTCCACCACCTTGGGAGAAGGGGGTGGGGGTCCACCTCCCTTGGGTGCGGGCTTGCGGTGTTCCTGCTTCCGCTTGCCCGACTTTGGCGGGTTGCGGCCGAAGTTCTTCATGGTGAACCTGTCCGGCTTGCCGCCCTTCCCGACCCTCGTCCACCCCTCGGGCGACTCGTTGGGCCGAAGTTGCTGCGCCTGTTGGTGCTGCGAGTGTGCCTGCGATGCTGCGGCCGGAGCGGCAGCGGCGGCAGGCGGTGCCACGGGCGGTGCGGCGAAAGTGGCGGTAGGCTGAGGCTGCGCAGCGCCCTGCGCGGCCTGCTGCCTGGCCTCATCCTCCCGCCTCTTCTCAGACTTGGCCTGGATGATGTACTGATACCCAAGCGGCACCGGGTTGATGCTGACGGACCAGTTTCTTCTTTGCGGGTGATTTGTGTTTCGCAACCCACTCCACGCGCCCACTAAACGGCTAACGCACTTTCACCACACCTGTCACCTCCGCCTCCGCCACACACCCGGCTTGGCGCTTGCGCCCCTTTGGGCCTTGGCCGCTCTAACGCGGCCTAGCCCTACGCGCGGCGGCGCTAGCCTCCGCGCCTATAGCTGGAAGTGGTGTTAGAGTGTAAGTGTGTGGTGTGTTCGCGGGACCCGCTCCGCGCTCCCCGGGGCGCTTTTCCTTTTCGCTTTTGCGGCGGCTTTTCCTTTTGGCGCAGACTGCTGTGCGTGAACACTAGCACACGGGCCAGGTGGTGTGTGGTGCGGCGGGCTCCCCCCTCTCACACTCGCTCTTAGACTCTACCGTTCCTCCCAAACGCACGTCACAGCTCCTTCTTGTCCGCCTTGCCTCCCCCGGCGCCGGGCGGACTCGCCGCCAGCCGCTGCAGCTCCTCGAAGAAGCGCGTCGCCTCGGCCGCCTCGACAAAGCCAGAGCGGTCCGCGTCCATCGTGGCGAAAAAGTCGTCGTCGCCGCCCGCCCCCGCCGCCTTGTTCGCCGCGTTGGCCTCTTGGATCAACGAGGCCATCTCCTCGCGCGACAGCCTGCCGTCGCCATCCTTGTCGAGCGAGCGCATGATTGCACTCGGCTCCATCGCGCCGCCGCCGCCGCCTCCGCCGCCGCCGGTGCTTCTGCTCGCCGCGCCGCCGCCTCCCGCCGCGCCGCCGCCGCCCGCCATCATCCGCTCAAAATAGCCGCTCGCCTCGCCCCGGTCGACTCGGCCGTCGCCTACACGCGGTTCTCCACACACGTCTCCGCTCTCCGCCGTAAGCTCTCCACACAGGCTATGGCGGCTATGCCGTCCGCGTCGATGGAGGCGAAGAAGTCCGCCGGCACGGCCTCGCCCTGCGCCTTGGCTGCCGCGTTGGTCTTCTCAATGAGGCCCGCCATCTCCTCCCGAGAGAGCGAGCCGTCCGAGTCGCGGTCGAGGGACGCGAAGAGCATGTCCGCCATCCCGCCCGACGAGGACGGCGCCTTCTTCTGCGGCGGGTGCAGCGCCTCCCACCTTTCCAGCAGGCCCGCCTCCTCAGCGAGGCTCAGCAGGGCCTCCTTGCTCGCGCCGGCCGGGTAGGCCACCGAGAACTCGTCGAGCATCGCGCGAAGCTGCCCGCTGGTCTTGAGGCGCAGCCGCCGCTGCGCCTCGCTGCTCGCCTTGGCGGGCGCCGCCGTGGCAGGCGCCGCCTTGGCCTTGGCAGCCGGAGCATTGGCCTCGAGAGGCGTGCCGTCCCAGGCGAACCGCTCGACGCCGGCCGGCTTCTCGCTCTGTGCAAACTCGTAGACCGCCTTCCTCAGCGCCTCGAGCCGGCCCTCGCCCTGCATCACACCGTGATCAATGCCGACCCGGTCTGCGATGCCCACGAGCTGAGCCTCGGTCTGGCCCATGATCGCCTCGCGCAGCGGGTCGGCGGCGGCGCCCATCAGGAGCAGGAGGAGGAGAGCGAGCGGCGAGCTCATCGTTGATGTGCCTTCAAGGCTGAAGAAGCGCAGAGGCCGAGGGAGCACAACGCCACGCCGCTTGCGGCGGTCCTCTTCCCAGCTCCGCTGAGGGCCCGTGCGTTATTTATTTACTGGAGACCTTCACCACCCGTGTGTGTGTGTGTGTGTGTACTCACTCACTCACCTTCACCACCCGTACACAGGAGAGATGGGAGTGCCCCACCACCAGGGGGCGTTTCTTTGCAGGAAGAAAACATTTCTCAAAGGGTCGTGTATTAGGAAAGAAAGAAAAGGGAGGGATGGGAGGAGGGGGGTGTATTAGGAAAAACGTAGATTAAAATTTTGACCGCGCAAGATATGAAGGGTGGCTAAGGGCTCTGCCCGCAAGGCGCCCGCGTCGCAGACGCGGTACCATTGACAAATCTGCAATATACCCCCACACGAGCAAATAGCAAAATCCGAATACCGTGCACGAACTGCGTGATCTGAGCCGTGCAAGCCTTCAGCTGGTGCCACATCCGTAAAATTGAAGCCAAGAACGTCCGTCAAATCCGTGCTTTCGTGCTTTGGGAGCAACTGAGGGAAGGGAAACCCGCGGTACCTCACACGCACACAGCACACACCACGAAAGGAAAAAAAATACTCACGACCATTGGATGCTCCACACGGTCGACCTCGCCATCGCAGAGGCGCACGGCGCCCGCTGCCTCGACGGCTCGCCGCCGTGGTTCTATTACGACCGGCCGCGCTCGCCGGGCGGCTCAGGCTCGAATAACGCGTCATGGCTGGTGATGCTGGACGGCGGCGCGTGGTGCTACTCGCTGGACGAGTGCGCTGCCCGCGCCACCAACGGGCTCGGCTCTTCGCTCCAGGCAAAGCAGCGCAGCTGGGTCTACTCCGGGCTGCTGGATCCATCGCCGGCCCACAACCCCGCCTTTGCCTCCTTCCACCGGGTGCTCCTTGGGTACTGCGACGGCGGCTCCTTCGCCGGCAACCGCGAGGCGGCGCTGCACGACAGCAGCGGTCGCCCCGTGTGGTTCAGAGGTCGGCGCAACCTCGACGCGCAGCTCGAGGCGCTGCGCGGCCTCAGCCTCGCGCCGACGCCGTCTGCAGTACCTCTGCAGACCTTCTCGGAGCCTTCCCGTAGGCGCTGCGCGGCCTCGGCCTCGCGGATGGGGCGGAGCTGCTCCTGGCCGGCGGATCGGCGGGCGGCCTCGGCGCGCTCTTCTCGGCGGAGCGGGTTCGCGCGCGGTTGCCTCAACTCTCCCGCTTCAAGCTGCTCCTGCTGTCGGCCTTCTTCCTCCACCGGCAGCCCGAGCCGCTGCCGCGCGCCGCCGCATGCCGCCGCACCTTCGACCCGGCCGCCTCCTCCGCGGCGTGCACGCCGTGGCCTGACAAGATGAGGGCCCTGTACGAGCTCATGCACGCCTCGGGCGCACCCGGCTGCGAGCGAGCGCTGCCGGCCACTGAGCGGTGGCGCTGCATCTTTGCGAACGAGAGCGGCGCGCGGCTCGACGGCGGCGTGCCGCTCTTTCTCGTCAACTCGGCGCACGACTCGTGGTGCCGCTTGCTAGACGGACACTTCCTCGACACCTCCTCGACACCTCCTCGACTCTTGCTGTCCCACCGCCCGTAGGATCACTCCCTCGCACCACTCCGTCGCCCCGCCCTCGCCTCGCAGGCAGACGGCGAACGTCTGGCGGACGTACCCGCGCTGCCGCTGGTCTCGCTGCGCCGCCGCCGACGTCGCGCGAGACGTGCGCACCTCCAACCGGATGATTCGCTCCTTCCTCGCCGACCTGCACGCAGCGGGACTCCTGCGCAGGCCGGGCGGCGGCGCCTTCATCTCGTCGTGCAACGAGCACGTCGCCTCGCTCAGCGCCGCAGACTACGGGTCCACGCTCGTGGGTGGCACCGCGATGGCGAGCGCCATCGCGCGCTGGTGGCACGCGCCGGCCGACGCGCCGCCCGAGCAGCACACGTACCTGCCGTGCGAGCTCGACCCCGCTTCGCGCGCGCCGCACTACGAGTGCAACCCCACTTGCAGCACGAAGCGCAGGCGCCGCCTAAGACAGGAGTGTCCCGGCTGGCCGTGCTGACGCGCCGAGGTTTCAGTGTTATTGTGTGCCGGCGCGCAACCGGCGACCGCGGGCCGGGGGCCCCTGTGGGGTGGCTGATAAAATTCAAAAAAATGTCGCGCATATACAGACAGACTTTCCTTTTTTCAGATTCTTACAGACAGGATACACGAGACCCCGGCGCCGCGGGAGCCTCTCATCAAGACCATGCTCAAGACACACACGCGTCACGCGCCATCCAGAGACCAGACGGCCAACGCCAGAGGCGAGAGGGCTACCCCCGCCCCACATGCCACATGCCGCTTTTCACCACGGCTCCTCCTCCGCCTCGCACGTCGCGCGAGTCGGGTCCCACACGTTTTGCCTACACCACCATCGCGCGCTCGCCTCCTCCTCGTCAAGCGCAACGCCCGCGGGCAGCCTCCGCCACTTGCCGCACGCGTCGCAAGCCACCCACGTCGTCTCGTTCCGCGCGGACGCCCTCTCGCGGCCGCGCTTCTTGCCGCGCGCTCGCCGCCCGCGCGCGCCGCCCGCCGCAACCCCGCCCGTCAGCAGCTCGCTCCACTCGCTTCCGAGCCCCTCGAGCGCCGCCGCCTCGGCATGGGGAGGGATCCACCCCTCGTACCAGTCCGCCGCCTTGGCGGCGAGCGGCGACGCGACCAGCGCGGCCAGCTTGGGCAGAGTCACCTCCGGGCACGGCACTACCGCGTGTGGCGTGTGGCGGCGGGGTGCGGACCGCTGTGCCTGCGGCGGCGCCTCGCAGCAGCCGACGATGTGGTGCATCGGCGGGGCGTGCTGCCTTGCACCGCCGAGCTCGCCGCCCGCCTCGTGGGCCTGCGTCGCCGACTCGGGCACAATGTTGAAGGAGAAGCTCGGCAGCGACCGCTCGGCCGCTCCTACGGGGGCAGACGCCGTGGATTAGTCGTGGACGTGTCCCAGGACCGCTCGGTTGCGACTCGGCTGGCGGCGAGGAGCGCCGAGGAGCGCATGCTCCGTCACCCCGACGGCGAAGGAGGTGCCGACGAAGACAAGCGCCTGTCCACCGCTGCCGCTGTGAGGAGGAAGCGCTGCTATCGGGCGCAAGCGGAGGGAGGCGCTCGCGAGGGCGGGCAGGCGCCTTTGCGCACTCGAGCCAGCGGCGCGCCTTGCGGTACTGGTAAAAGGAGTGCGACTCGTACTCCTCGTCGAAGAGCAGCGCCTGCGGCAGCGCCGGCGCGCCGCAGGCAGGGCAGGTTGGCAGCGCACCCAGCACCGTTCGCGCCGCCTTGGGGTCGCATGGGGCCGCCTGCCGCTCCACCGCACACGTCGCTCGGACGCCGCCGCCCGCCGGCCGGAGCCGCAGGTGAACCACCACGCGTGCCCGAAGCGCGGGGTCGGGTGTGACATCGGGACCCTTCGCACCCGCCTCCCACTCGGCTGTGGCGGTCGCGAGGTCTAACTGCGCCGGGCCGATGCTCTCGGCGGCCGCGTATCGGCAGCCGGGCGAGACGCACTTGAGCAGCCCGGCGCGGCCGTGGACCTCGACCAGCCGCTCCGAGGGCAGGCCGGCCCTCTGATGCAGCCCATCGATGTTCTGCGTGATGACGTGCACGTTGGTCTGGCGGCACGCGGCAACCTCCGCAACCGCGAAGTGTCCGGCGGACGGCTCGTAGGTCCGCTCGCTCGTTGAACCAGGCTCAGCGACCACGTGTGCTGGGATCCAAAAATTGTCATACCAGCCGCGAGGGTCGGCGAGAAAGGCGGCGCGTGTGCCCCACTCCAGGACCCACTTGGCCCACACGCCCTCCGCGCCTCGGAACGTCGGAATGCCGCTCGGCGCAGACAGACCCGAGCCAGTGACAAACACGACTGGGTCGCCGCGCCGGATGATCCTCGCGAGCTGCAGCAGCGAGGACGGCGCAGAGCCGGTGGATGAGTCGCCGGACGGCGCAGAGCTGGTTGATGGGACAGGCGCAGAGCTGGTTGATGGGACAGGCGGCATGTCGGTTGGGGGAGGGGCGCTGTCTGCTGTTGCCGCAGCGGCTGGCTAGAACCGGCTGGATACACGGGGGACAGCCACCCGTCGGCACCGCGTCAAACAGGTCAGCTGTAGAGGGGGTGTTGTGCAAAAGAGAATCTTGGCCAAAAGAGAATCTGTCCAAAAGAGAATTTTCACGGAGTTGGGGCCGCTCGGCGCCGCCCGCCTCCTCCACAACTAGAGGTCGAACCGACCGCATCGCCTCGGCAAGGTTCATCGGACGGTGTGATTCCCCACGGTGTCGTCAAGCGAGAGCGCGGTAGCCGCAAGTGGTGATGGCGTCGACATCGGTGGCCTGCCCACACCGCCCTGGTACGGCCGCACTTGTGCCGCCCTCATGCAGGAGCGCCGCCACCGACGCCTCGACGACGCGGCAAGCTTCTTCTCTGTTGCTGCAAGTGTTGCCGCAAGCTCTTCTATCAGCGTGCGCCGACTCAAGGGCCGCTAGCTTCTGCTCGAGAATAGCGACCCTCTCCTCGGCATTGGTAGTTGAGCTTGAGGGGCAGCAGCTAGGAGGCGCCGGCGAGAGGGGCGAGAGCGGCGGCGACGGGGGCGAGACGAAGTTGCGGTGGCGATGATGTCGCCGCCGATGACGACGGTGCCGTTTTTGTATACTGTGCGCGTCCCCGCGGTTGTCGTTGGAGACACCAATGCCGATATGCGGAAAAGATGGCGTCCGTGTCAACCCACAAGAGCCCTCAGAGGGTGAGCTGGCGAGAGCATTGTAAGAAACGCCCCCCCGACCACCGTCTCGCCTGGCTCTCCGCCTTCGTCATGAAGCCCAGCGCCGAAGCGGCAACCAAGGCCTGATGCGACGGCATCGGTCCCCGTCGCGACAGAGTAGCGGCCAGAAGCAGACGTGCCCCACCGCCACTCGCAAAGGTGACGCCATGCCGGATGCTGAGGTCTCAAAGCCTAGCGCGGTGGCAAAGTGTGGCCATCCATCGAGCATCGTGTGTCTCGGCAGATCGGCGGGGCGCGGGGGCCATGCTCGTCGGCGCGCAGGGGGGTGGTCAGATTGCCTCTTTGACACGCGCTTTACCGCAGCTGTGAATAAATAGTATCTGCAAGAGACACCAGCACCCCCTCGTTCAATGGGACAGGCGGCGGATCGTGCGCGCTGGACACGCGGGCTGGGCACAAAAGCACAAACACCCCGGGCCCGACCGAAAATCGCACGACGGCTGGGTTCACGCAACCTCCGAGTTAGCTATAAAAAAAGCGCATAGGCGGTTGAACTCCGCAAAGTCTCTTTTTCACCCGTTTCGCACTGGCCCCGGCCCGGGGGGGCCGTAGGCTGTCCGCGACGTGTGACAGTGACTCCAACGTCGTCGGGTAGCCTGACGCACCGCCCGGTGTCACCACTCCTCCCGTTTCAGCTCTCTAGAGCTTCGCCACGACAGCACGCCGACGGCAAGCTCTGAGGTCCGTCTGGTGGGCATGCTGTGACCATGACTCACTTCTAAGCCCTCTCATCCCGACCGTGTGTGAAGGATGCGCGGCCGAGCCGCTGGCTGGCACTGCCTGAACGTCCGAGATGGCCGCAGCACAGGCCAGACGTCGCGCCGCTGGCCAAACCAAGCCGGTTTGCGGTCGAGCCGGTCGAGCTGATTGGGCCGGCGAAGAGTTTCGGATCGGAGCACACCAACCTGGCCGACGCGGAGCGGCCAAAGTCAAAATCGGAGGTGCGAGCGAGTCGTCGTCCGTACGAAAAATCGAGAAAAAAAGCGGAAATTTGATCTCTGCACGGTTCCCATCCGCAGGAGGAGAATCGGAGAACGGAGAGACTGGGACGACTGGACACAAGAAGACAGTGAGCCGCCACAGGCGTCGTTGGCGCACGTACTGAGTGGCAGCTGCGCTGGAAATAAGGAAGAGGCGCGTTACTTCATGCGGAAGCTGAAAACACACGGCGAGGGCGACAGCAAGAGTCGAACGGGAGGCGCCTGAATCAAAAGACACGGCGACATCCATGAGACGCGCGAGAGCAACCTCCTTAAAGGCAATGGGGTCTAGATTTGGAGCGCTCGTCGAAGAGGAGTACGACAAAATAGCGCCCGTGATTGCCTGCACGCTGCCAGCACTGACAGACTCCATACCCGAAAGAAAGAGAGGGGAGCTTGCAGGAGAGGTGACGAGTGAACTACAGGTAGTGGGGAAGGCAGCCTCGATTGCCATACAGACATGGGTGCGAAACAACGACAAGACCAAGGCACGGGCAGAGGAGCGAGAGAGAAGAACATAGGATGGATAGGGCGCCTGTTCACGGCATGGAGGGTGGGCCACGCTGAACGTAGAGCCGAACGAGAGGAAGCCGGGGAAGACGACTCCGAGGAGGACGAAACACCAGTGGTAATCCCGCCATCAGCTGTCACGATATACCCGAAGGGAACCCCAGTGCCAACACCGACCGTTGAGGTACAAGTGTTCGAAGAGAGAGTGGACCTGAGCAACGACATGACTTGGAGGCAAATGATCGGAGTGGGAGTCAGAAATGTGGTCCTTGCGCGAGGGGAGCTCGATAAACTCGAGGGGCCAACTTATGCCGCGAGGAGGGCGGAGTTACGCAGAGCGGCGAGAGAAGCAGCGAGAGCAAGGCAGACGGCAGCGGCGTCTCAGAACGAGGCCGAGGAGAGCGATGAGTCAGAGGATGAAACAGCAGGGGAGAGAACGAGGACGAGAGTGAGAAGAACGAGAGGTGGCATGAAGGTCGCTGCGAGAATCGGCGAGAGACTGCGAAGAGAGATAGGAAGTGGTAGACGCCCGTGGGTGGGCGACGGCTAGCACCACACTCCTCTCCTTAAAATCCCTGTGTGGTGGCGGCGTGCCGTCCTCCCATCCCTCCCTTGGCTGGTCTGTTTTCTTTCTTTCTTTCTTTTCGACAACAGAAATGAACCCTGGATTCATACGACACAACGAAAAGAATTTAAAAACGTTAGTGGTGCACTCGAGAAACCCTTCGGGTCGCTCCTCATCGCAAACCCTGTCAGCAGAGTCCTCCTACGGGAATGTACGTAAGAGCTACTACAGTGGGTTGCGGGCATTAAGAAACCTTCCAAGTCTGCGGTGTTCTGAGACAGTGGAGTGGATGGAGGCGTGTGTGCGTCTTCCTACTTCCCGTCATCCAGAGAGCCGACTCGGCGGCAGACTCTGGCATCGCCCTCGCGGACCGCAGCTTACCCCTCTTACCTAAAAATCCTTTGGGCCGGAGCTCTGGCTTGAGTGCCGGCCGGAGCTAAGAAACCACGGCATGGGGTGGGTGAGGCCACAGTGAGGGGTGAGGAAAGGCTTAGAAACGGCGGCGTGCCGCGCAATCCTGTTTTCTTTGCCCGCAACCCAGTACCTCATCAGGCTTCCCTGTGCTGAGCGTCACAGCTCGGTGATCGCGCCGGCCGGACACCACTGTAACGTCCGTTCCGGGCATTTGAACACGACCTTCGGGGGCAAAGACATGGGCTCTATGGCTCAGACTGGACTCCTCTTGGTCCCTTCTGATACCCTAGGCCACACCTGGGCCTTACCTGGGGCGCTAGGGGGCGGGAAGGGTTTGCCCCCCCCAACTGGCCCGAGGCACCTTTATTAATGCCACTTGCCCGTGTGCAACCCACTGTACACTGAAAAACAAAAGTTCGCGCGCCGTGCTGGGCCTGGAGCATCGACCATCGTGAAAACTCAGTTCTTTCCCCCTAGTTTGGACACAACACACCACCTCGATCGCGCCCACATCTGTTCTTACGGCGGGCACTGTTGCGGGTGGCCGATCTGCGTTTGAGATCAGCGCGAACTGCAGGATGATGACGACCTGGAGGGACGAGAGGGCCGGGTGGGTGGTTGGGGCGGTGGCGGCACGCGCGCGGAGGGGCGCGCCTTGCGGTTCTGTATGCTGTTCATGATGTGGTTGTCGATGCGAACGATGCTCAGCGCGCGGATCTGTTGGCAGCGAGACAGGGGGTGGGGATGGTGATCATGTGCTGACGGGACGATTCCGGCGCGTTCGGGGCTCACCCCATCTCGCTGAATAATCGGGTTCAGCGACGTGGAGAGCATCGCCTGCGCCAGGGGCGAGTTGCGGCATGGTCAATTAGCGGCGGCGCGTGCAGCGCTGGCGCGGTGCAACGCACATGCATGTAGTGGCGGCCGTCCGAGATTTTGAGGCGGTAGCGCTCCTCCGCGCCCTGCCGCGACATCGGATTCTTGATCGGCCTGAGGTCGATGATCTGCACGCGGTAGGGGTTGGCCCCGGCCTGGCCGGCGGTTTGCCCGCTGTGCATGAGCTCGATGCACCCCTCGTCGAGCATGGCGCCTCCGCCTTGAATGGCGAGGGGCACGTGGGCCGCAGAATGGCTGGAGCCGCCGCCGCCACTGCCGGCGCCGCCCCCAAGCGTTGGCGCAGCGGCGAGGACCTGAGCCGCAGAATGGCTGCCGGCGGCACTGCTAGAGCCGCCGCCGCCGCCGCCGCCGACACTGCCTGACACTGGCTCCGCCGCTGCCGGCGACAGATTGTCCGGCCGCACCCGCACGTTCTCGCCGCCCTCGAGCGCCACCCCGTACCGCCCGCCCTCGAAGAACCGCGCCACGCCCCGCTGCCCGTTCAGCTCGGGGCGGGCAGAGAGGCCGCCAAGCACGACTCGCTGGCCGAGGAGCGGCGCGTCCACCCACCCTGCCGCTGCCGCGCCCGAGGAAGCGCCGCCCGGCCCTGCCCGGCCGGCGGCACTGCTAGAGCCGCCGCCGCCGCCGCCGCCGCCGCCGCCGCCTCCTCCTCCTGATGGAAGGGCCGAGCTCGACGCAGCGGTGCGCTGCTGCTTGGATGCGGGGCCGGCGCTCGCGCTCCCCTCGGTCGAGTTGTTCTGCACGGCCGCCACCACCTCGGCCCCCATCTCAATCTCGACCTCGATCACGTACGCCGGGTACATCTGGCGCGACTCGTACGCCACGTGCACGATGGATGCGTCGCACCCGCTCTCGCCTCCGCCGGAGAGGAAGGGGCGGTGCGGCCCGCCGCGCACGCTGTTGTAGAGGAGTCGGGGCGGGCCCTCGACGCGCACGCCGGGCATGCGCATCGCTCTCGTCTCCGCGCTGATGCGCTGCCCCATCTCCTCCTGCGTGCCGAGGGCGGCCTTCACGATGAGCAGCTGCACGCGGCGGCCGCCCGAACCGGAGATGCGGTGCGCGTACCGGCCGCCGATCGGGTACGACGGGTCCTCCGCCAGGTAGATGCCTGAACCATAGAAGCCGCCATTGGAGAAGCGAGGGTCGAGCCCGTTCTGATGTGCGAGCACATCCTCCACCGCCCGCTCCGCGGTGCCGTGGAAGAGGAGCATCTCGGTGACGTCGCCGCCGGCGCAAGTGTGGACGAGCTCTTCGTCGCGATAGTGGGTGTACGCGCGCCACAAAATCTTGTTCTGGACGCGCTGCACGCGGCTCAGCTTTGCGCTCGGGCAGCTCTTCGCGAGCAGCGTCTTGATGAGGAGCGCCTCGTTGCTCTGCATCGAGAGCGGGACGAGCTGCTTTGACTCGGTCGGACCGCTGTCGTTTCGAGCCGGCGGTTTTCTTCTTTCCTTCGGGAAGAACTGCATTAGAAGTGTATTCATTAGAGAGGGAGTTTTGTTTACGTACTGCGAACCGGCAAACTCTCATTCATTGGGAGCCGTGCGCCTCAAGCCTCAACCCCTCAACTAAGGTCTACGCCCTTCCCCAACCACCCCGACCTTTCTGTGAATTCTTAAAATACGAGCCTCTCTCACAGCACACTGGCACGACAAGGGCGCGGACTGGCGGTTTGAGGGATCCGGTTTGAGGGACCCGGTAGCGCCACAAAGTGCCTCGGGGGAAGGGGGGCGGGGGCAACAGCTTCTCTCCCTGCTCCTCCCGCTCGTGGAGTCGTTCGCACGCGCTCGGCCGCCGAACGTTCTCATCCTCCTCGCGGACGACCTCGGCGTCGGCGACCTCGAGGCGTACTCAGCCTCCGCCTTGGTGCCGACGCCGGCCATCTCGGCGCTGTCTGCAGCGGGCGTCCGCTTCACAGACGCGCACGCGCACCCACTCTGCTCGCCGAGCCGCTACTCCCTCCTCTCTGGCAGCTACGTCTTTCGGGGCCGCCGGCCCTCGTCCTCGTGGGGCCTATCGGGAGGCTCGCAGCTCCTGCCTGGCCAGCGGACCATTGCGGAGTCGTTCCGCGCGGCAGGTTACGCGACCCTGCTGCTCGGCAAGGCGGGCATCGGAGGGGAGGTCGCCGCGCTACCCGATGAGCTGCGCCGCTCGACCGAGGACGACAGGGTCGACTGGCTGCTAAGACGAGGGCGGAGGCTTGCCGACGGCCCGGCGCAGTGGGGCTTTGACGAGTCGCTCTCGATGGTCTCGGGGATCCAATCGCCGCCGTACGCGTGGTTCAATGGCAGCGTGGCGTCGCTTCCTCGCGGGAGCCGCTGCTGGGGCACGGCGACCCACGCGACGCGCACCGGCGACTGGGTGTCGGGCAAGTTTGCGGGCACCGGGCTGCGCCACCGCCGGTACACGCCGTGCGGTGCAGGGGACGGGCACGACGGCGCGGCGGACTGGGAGGGGCACATGGCCGACGCCCACGTCGCGCAAGCTGCGCTCGGCTTTTTCGACCGGCGCCGCCGCGCACGCGGGCCGCAGCCGCCCTTCTTTGCCCTGGTCGCCACCGCGGCGGTGCACGCGCCCTTCACGCCGCCCGACCGGTTCCGGGACGCAGACATCCGCACATGGGTCGCCACCAGCGAGGTGGCGGCGCCGCGCCGGCTGCACGTCCCCCACTCGTCCATGGTGGCGGAGTTGGACGCGGTGGTCGGGGCGCTGATGGCGGCGCTCCGCTCCGCAGGCGAGCTCAACGAGACGATTGTGGTCTTTGCGAGCGACAACGGCGGACTCAGCTGCGCGACCAAGCAGCACGGATCGTGGAGGCCCTCGCCCGAGACACCCGCGCCGCCGTTTGAGGACGTCTCGCCCGAGCGGTCCGGGCTGCAGTCGCCGCTCTGCGGCGCCAATTCTAGCGCCCACCTGCGGGGGCACAAGGGAGACCTCTACGAGGGAGGCCACCGGGTGCCGCTGCTGGTAGCGTGGCCGGCGGGCGGTGTGCCCGCCGGGGGGGAGTGCGGCGACCTGGTCGGGCTCACCGACCTCTACGCCACCCTGCTCGACCTGGCCGGCCTTGCGCCGCCCGCTCCCGGCCAGGCAGCGGACAGCGTCAGCTTCAAGCGCCGCCTGCTCCGACCCCGCGACGGCCACCCGGCCCGGTCCGACCTGCTCGTGCCGTCGCCGCCGAGCTGGGCGCTGCGGTGGTCGCGCTGGAAGCTGATCAGCCTCGCGCACGGCAGCCAACGCGCCACCGAGCTCTTCGACCTCGAGGCGGACCCGGGCGAGACGACCAACCTGCTGCCGCCCCACAACGTGAGCGGGCAGCCGCCACGCGCGTCCGGCGAGGCCGCCTCGCGCCACGAGGCGACGGCCGCACGCATGGCCCAGCGCGCGGACCAGATTCTGACCAGCGGCGAGCTCGGAGGGCGAAAGCGGATGCAAGCATTGCGAACGATGTGAGACGGGAGACGCGAGGCCTCGGCGCGCCCCGGCACATATTTTGGGGGGGGGTGTGTTTTCTTTCGCTTTCACTTTTCGGATGCGCCCGGCGGAGCGCCTGTCAGCGGCTGTACGCGGCCCGGCCTGTGTAGAGCCCCAGCCGACTCTGCGCGGATCGCCGCCGCGCGCCGCGTCGCCGGCGATCACCTCTCGCTCCGCGGCGGGCGGCGCCGCGCCGCACACCGGCGGCTGCTCTCTTGCACTCTTGGCTCCTGGGTTATCCTCCCACATTGTCATGTCGAAGACGACACCGACCAACAACCCCCCCCCCCCGACCTTTGGGGGGGAGGGGGGGGCCGAGCGCCAGCGGCGCCCCAAAGCCGCAATGGCCGAGGGCGGCGGCGGCGCCGGCGCGCGCACAGGTGGAGAGATTGGGCCAGATGACTTGTGACCGAGAGGGGCGGCGGGCCCAGCCGGCCGCCGCGGGCGACGTACGGCGTACGGGGTCGAGAGAGAG
>NW_005196043.1:0-1996 GCF_000372725.1 Emiliania huxleyi CCMP1516 | reverse complement strand
GGGCCCAGGTGAAGGGCCTAGTGTGCGCCTCCCACGTGCCAGACCATCCACAGGCATCAACACATAGCATTTCGAACCACGAGCGCACAATAGTTCAATCACAAGCTCCTGGGTCGGATCCACCACTGCCAGAGCGGGCGGCGGCGGAGGAGGCGCAGACGGAACCCTGTCCAACCGATCCCAGAAGGCACGCTCCAAGACGAGCGAAGGAGCAGCAGCGAGAGCAACGGTGGCAAAGGCCACGACCGAAATCAGCGCGGTCGCGGCGAGCCTGCACCGCCACCGGGCGTGAGCAGGGACCGCCGATATCATCGCCGCAATCCGCTCCGCCGCTTTGCTTGCCTCCGGAAATAAAAGGATCTCGATAAGATAGACGTGGATCCCAGTCCTTCGGGCGGCGAGCGGCTTTGCGCCGCGCCCGTGCTCCCGCACAGGCGGGCGTGCACGAGGGGGTGGTGACCTTGCCGGAGCGGCCCGAGGGCATTGGCGACGACAGAATAATGTCCATCGCGTCGCACTCCACTCCGACGCCGCTGAATGATGCGCTGCCTCGTGAACTCGTCCGTCTCGCGTTGCAGCAACTGCATCGTGCGTGTCCCTTCGCGCCAGCACCTCACGTGTGCACATCGTGGCGAGACTTTTACGGCGAGAAGGACTTCTGGCTGCAGCTGTGCTCGCAGTGGCCGTCGAGCCTGAGAATGAAGCTGCCACGCCCGTCAGAGTTCAGCGTAGCCCACGCGCGCGGCCTCTATCTCGCCTATGCACGTGGCCTCGATGGTCGCTACGATCGCGAGTCGCCTCCCACGCCGCTCGGCGATCTGTTTGGCAACGTGACGGATCTCAATGACCCTCCGTGGCCGGCTGCGCCCTGAGGGAGGGTGTAGAGGATGTAGAGTGTAGAGCGCTGTAGAGCTGTAGAGATGTAGAGCGCTCCGGAGTGCTGTAGAGCTGTAGAGCTCTACATCCGCCGCGGGACGAAGCGGGTGCGTTGTAGAGCGATGTAGAGGCTCTCTACAACGTGAAATCTCTACAACAAACTCTACATCGTAAGCTAAAAGTACGTCTACATCATAAGCGGCGAACGAGGCACGGTCGCTCTCCGACATTAGGCGCGTTGCACTTGCCAGTGCTGCCCTGGCCTTCTGTCTGCCCGCCCAATGGGTGGCAGGTGCCTCTGCTGCTGTGGCATGCCTCACGGCTACGACTGGCCGGCGCCTCGGCGCGTCAGCTCGGCTCGGCGTAGCGATCGTAGCCAGCGCAACTCGCCTGGACTCAACGCTCAGCCAGGAGCTCCCGCACACGCTGGCGCGAGTCATGGCGCATGCAACGCGTCTGAATGCTCGCCCCGCCTCGCGCAAATGCGACCGCCCTCGCAGCCGACAGTCCACCGCCTGCTAAAGAAGCACAGCGATGAATGCGGCACCGGCGACGCATGGCAGGCTGGTCATGACGCAGTTAGGGTGTTTTGTGCCGTCAGAGTGACTCTCTGTGTGTCAGGGATAGTCAGGGCCGTCCATCAGAGCTCCAGTAAGCTCGGAGACACCCCATTAGTGCGACTCGACCTCTTTGAGTCACTGCCTTCCCGGCGGTTTGGCTGTAGAGCCTCTACAACAAACTCTACAGCAAAATCGCGCTCTACATCGCTCTACAACGCACCCGCTTCGTCCCGCGGCGGATGTAGAGCTCTACAGCTCTACAGCGCTCTACATCTCTACAGCTCTGCAGCGCTCTACACTCTACATCCTCTACACCCTCCCTCAGGCTGCGCCATTCCCGGACGACCTGATGCTAGTCGTGGAGGCCGAGACTCTCCTCGTGCAGTGCGAGGATAACCCGCCGCACCGCCTCGTCTCCAGCATCCGTCGGACCATCGCTGAAGTGCAGCCGCTCGACGCTACGAAGGTGCCGCAAGACCGTCGCAACTACGACGGCGACTACTGCTTCGAACTTCCCATGGACGTTACCCCGCTGTGGGAACCCATCACGCAGATCGAGC
>NW_005196044.1:0-1298 GCF_000372725.1 Emiliania huxleyi CCMP1516 | reverse complement strand
GCCGGGGCGGCGCCTTGTTTGGTATTGGGTCCGCCAGCGGGTTGTCGCCGGCGTCAGCAGCCACGATCATGGCCGTGACACCCTCGCCTGCCATGCCGAATCTCGGCCGATCGACGCGCGTCCCAAAAAGCGCCAAAAGTGGCGGCGCGTCGCAATCACCCGCCCGCCGTCCCGGCGGTCCCGCAGCTCGCGCACATCTCCCTCTTAACCCACCTGTAACATCACATAAAGGTATTGCTAACCTCTCTTTAAGGTGTTGCGAAATCTCTCTCTCAACAGACGCCGCACAGCACCGGAAACACGCCCACACACTTCGTTCGCCGCTGCTGTGGAGATCGGGCTCATACTAGCACCCACCTCGCGGGCCGATCTTCTGGCCCAACGGATACCCATCACTGAGCCGACGATGCTATGGGTAGCCCCAGGGTGGCGCCCACCCCCATACCCTCAGGCACTTGCCTGCGCCCTGGCCGCGCACGCCGCGCACGCGCGCGCACGCCCGCGCACGCCGCGCACGCGCGCGCACGCCCGCGCACGTGCGCGCACGCGGCACTACGCCCGCGCACGTGCGCGCACGTGCGCGCACGTGCGCGCACGCCCCGCGCACGCCCGCGCACGCCCGCGCACGCCCGCGCACGCCCGCGCACGCCCGCGCACGCCCGCGCACGTCCGCGCACGCCGCACTACGCGGCACTGCCCAGGTTCCCTCACGCTCAGATTCCCTCACACTCAGATTCCCTCACGCTCAGATTCCGTGCAAGGGGGTGCCGAGGTATGCCACAGGCCGGGATGGAGTGAGATCTTGCGGGGCAGGGCGTGGGCTAGTGCGCGAGGGCGCAGGCAATCGTTGCAGCGAGAATGATGCGCCTCTCCCCCGCCCGCCGCCGAGCGCCGTCTCGAGACTCGAGTCTCGACGCTCCAGCTGGAACCGCCCACGTCGATGCCCTGGCGCCTGTGTTGTGGAAAGGGAGGAACGCTGATACGTTGATGGCGCCAGCGCCTGCTGTTGACAAGTGGGGAGCAGACGGCTTCATCGCGAAGCTGCCCCCAGCAGGCGTCCTGACGGGTATCAAAATTCTTCCCTACAAAAGAGGCCAACGGACCCGAGAAAGGGAGTTTTTGTGGTAAAGTTTTCTTTGTGCGCAGAAGAAATCGAAAGAAAACATAGAGAGAACCCAAGTGGAGGGATGGGAGGACAACAGAGACCGTTCCGCACCAGGTGCGCGTGAGCGGCAGCCCCCCGCTCGACCCCGCGCACGGCGCCCCCCTGCACGTGCAACGGCCTCACTGACTGTCCA
>NW_005196045.1:0-1298 GCF_000372725.1 Emiliania huxleyi CCMP1516 | reverse complement strand
GAGCATACACTATGGCGAAAAGGTACCCCAGCGAAGCGGCCGGACTTCCGGTGAAGCCGCCACCCAGGTCTCGAGCTTCAGCTGGCGAACCATCATGCCGCTCTCGGCACCGCAGCAGCGCGAGCGCCGCGCCGCGCAGCGCGCTGCCGAGGCTCAGGACGCGGCTCGCGGGCAGCGCAACCGCCCGGCGCCGAGCCGGTGCTAGGCCGCCTCCGCTGCGCCTGCTTCCTTGCGCGCCGCTGGACGTCGGCCGAGAAGACCGCTTCCCTCTGGGGACCCGACTCCGCGAAGATCGCGCGCGCGTCGTGAGTGGCGGCGCGCGCGCGATCTCCGTTCCCGAGCACGCCGGTCGCAGTGGCATGGGATCCCAGGCTCAAAAGCGCTCCCGTCAACAGCGAGCGAGCGCCGCCGCTGCTCCTCCTCCCGCCGCCGCTCACCGAGACTCGGTGCCGCCGTTCGCCGCCGCCGCCGCCGCCGCCGCCGCCGCCGCCTCGCGCCTCGCCTCCGTCACCGGCCGCCTCCATCTCGCAGCGGCGCGTCCCTCTGATGGGGGGGGGGCCTCGTTTACGGGGGCCTGGCCGCCCCCCCCCCCCCCCCTTCTCGCGCCGCTCCGCTCGTGGCCGCCGCCTCCCCTGTCAATCCCGCCGCCTCCCCTGTCATCCCGCCGCCCGCACCACCGCCGCCACCGCCTCGCGCCTCGCCGCCGCCGCCACCGACCGCCCTCCCCTGCGCCGCTGAGCGCGGTGCAGGGGGTGAGCCCCCGCTGCGCAGCCTCACCGCAGTGCACTGCGCTCTCCGCGCCCCTGACGATTAGTGAGGAGGTGGTGTTGCACAGCATGGAGCTCGGCGAGCGTTTAGCGAGCCCCGCAGCTAGTATATTTATATGTGCTGAAACACGACTGAAAAAGAATTTTTCCAACAGGCGGAAAAATTCCGTGGTGGTGGCGTGCCGTCCTCCCATCCCTCCCTTGGGTTGTCTCTGTTTTCTACATATTTTTAGCAATAATTACCCGCAAACAATACAGGGTCAAGGCTGTGTGTGGACAGAGCACGCAAAGGAGAGCGAGGAAGGAGGGACGGGGCGCAGTTTAACGCGCGGCCCGTACTCCCCAGCCACTGGACGCCAAGCAACCACAACCCTCCACGCGTGGCACGCCGCGACGCTCACTCCGCCGCGACGCTCACTCCCAATGGGGCGGCGGCTCCCAGCCGAGCAGCGAGCGGTTGGCCCAGACCAGCTCCTGCAGCGGCGGCGGCAGCTCGGCGATGCTGACGTCGACTCGCAAGTTTTGGCTCGC
>NW_005196046.1:0-1298 GCF_000372725.1 Emiliania huxleyi CCMP1516 | reverse complement strand
GAGACGGCACGCCGCCACCACACAGGGATTTTAAGGAGAGGAGTGTGATGCGCTAGCCGTCGCCCACCCTGGGGAGTCTGCCTCTTCGTATCTCTTTTCGCAGTCTCTCGGCGCTTCTCGCTGCAACCTTCATGCCACCTCGCGGCCGTCCCACTCTCGTCGGTCTCTCCCTTGTCACTTCCTCCTCTGTCGCGTCGTTCTCTTCTGCCTCGTCCTGCGACGCCGCGCCTGCCGGTCCCTGTTCTCGCGGCTTCTTTCGCCTTGCGCAACTCCGTCCTCCTCGCGGCGTATCCTGGCCCCTCGAGTCTATCAAGCTCCCCTCGCGCAAGGACCACATTTCTGACTCCCACTCCGATCATTTGCCTACACGTCATGTTGTTGCTCAGGTCCACTCTCTCTTCGAACACTCGTGCCTCTACGGATGATGCCGGCGCTGGGGTCCCCTTCGGATGCATCGTGACATCTGACAACTGAATTTCCACTGGTTCGTCCTCCTCTGAGTCATCTTCCCCGTCCTCCTTCCGCTCGGCCCTTCGCTCGGTACGTTCGGTGTGGCTCACCCTCCATACCAGCAGACGCCAGTAGTCTCTTTGAATGTCCTCCGTTGCTATGCGCAGTAGGTATCCGTCGAGTAGGTCCGAGCCGACCGCCTTGCCCTTTTTGAATCGTCTTATGGCCTTCTCGCACGCTGCCCACGTGAGTACCTCCTCCTTCAGTCGTTCCGTCCCCTCGCTCGGTGTGGGTTGTCCCCCCGTCTCGGGTTGGGTCAGCTCTAGCAGCTTTTCTACCGCCTTCATGTCAACCTCTCGCTTCTTATTAATCTCCCTCCCCTTTTCCGCTGCCGCCTTTCGGATTGCCCCCCCTCGGACAACCTTCCGCTTCTTCACCTTCTGCTTGGTTCTCGGGCATGTCACCTCTTCTTCTCCCTCGACGTACACTTGCTCTAAGCTCTCCCCCCCTCGCCTTCCTTCCTGACTCGGTGTGTACGATGTCGAATACCGCGATGTGTACGTTGCCGTGTAGTTCGAGCCTGTCTGCTGTGAGAGAGAGTGGTGTTTAAATTCTTGATTTGCCAACAATATACCTAAAACATCTAGCCCCGCGGAAGTCCGCGCCCTTCTCCGACTTCTCCGACTTCTCCCGTGACTGGTGCTCCCAGCGCATTCCTTCTTCCTAGCGTCGCGACCGATAGCCGACATGTCGCGCGTGCTGGACGGCGTCATAACGCGCGAGTCTGCTGCCGAGCTCGACGCGGCTCCCGGCACGCTTCTCGGCGGTGCCTCCTCCGCGCCGCCGCG
>NW_005196047.1:0-1299 GCF_000372725.1 Emiliania huxleyi CCMP1516 | reverse complement strand
AGAATCGCTCGGGCGGGTGGGGGTGGGGGGCTGCTCTGTCTCCAAAGGGGTGCGTGAGGTGGCAGACAAAGCCCAGCCACCAGCCAGCGACGGCAAGCAAGCGAGCGCCGCGACATGTTCGCCGTGACATGCCGTCATCATCTGTCTCGCGTCCACCCATACGACCGCGCTGGTGTCCAGTCCGAGCCTGACTGTTCTTCACCTAAACTAAAAAGCTAGCGTTGATCCGCGCGAGATTCAGCAAAATGCCAGAGTGCCAACGCAACGCCGACCACTCCGCCGGCGTGAGCACCGAGCCGGTAAAGAAAAAGACCCCTAATCCCTAGGTAGGCTCAGTTTTGCTGCGCCAGACCAGGGAAACGGATACCTGGGTACTCGTAGTTGCTCCATCCGTTTTCCATCCGTATGGCGCGTCGGGAGGGAGGATTTCGATCGACGCCGCATGCGCCGTTCAAACGTGGTGCGTCCACCTTAACAGACTGCGCCGGGCCCGCTCCTGGCGCGTAACCAACTGTGGGGCGGGGGAGGTCAAAAAATTAAATATTCTTAGCTTCGCCCTTGCCTCCGACGCTAGAGACAGTCACACCCCAGTATCAGACCAGGGGGAGTGCCCCCCTCCCCCACCTGCCCTGCTTACACAGGATAGCATGCCCCGAGAACGGCGGCATTTGGCGGGGGTAACCTGGGAAGGAGGTTTGGTTGTGCTTTCTTTTTTGCTTTCGAGGGAATGTTCTCTCGACGCCACTGGCCTTCTGAGGTTTCGTACTGGTGACGTCCTTCTTGGCACTTCGGGCGTCGGTGTGTGTGTGAATTCCCTCGGTTTTTAATGTGTTATTTTTATTTATTATTTTTGGCTATATCATCGGACGTTGAGTGGGCACCATCTCCAGTCCATCATCTACGATGCCAACCCGAGCCGTCTGCCGCTCGAGGATCGAGTGGCCTCCGGATCGAATCGGCACCTTGACCCTTATAGTTTTTTTCACATCTTGAGCGGGCCCAATTTTGCTCAGATGCACCTCCGAATTCGAACTCACGTCATCACGCTTAGCGCTTGGTGTGTGTCCGTTTTTCGTCACGGGTGCGGGGGAGGTCAAAGCATTTTAAGCAAGTCCAATGCACGCGACGCTTTGACCTTTCAGTGTAATATCTCTCTCTCTCAAACGCGGCGCGTCTCGTCAGCGTCGCCGACGCGGCAATCGCGCAGAGCTGCATCCCGGTGTTGACACAGAGCGCCGCCTCGCTGCCGAACCGCGCCAGGAGCATCCCGAGCGCCGACGGCACGAGCACAAACGTGGC
>NW_005196048.1:0-1299 GCF_000372725.1 Emiliania huxleyi CCMP1516 | reverse complement strand
TGACTCAGGCACTAATTCTGCCGATGCGTGATTGTGTGGGCTGCTCCGAGGGGGCCCTGTGCAATCCGATGGGTAGGGAGTCTGTGCCCGGGCGGTGTCCGGTGTGGAGTCTCTCTCTGATCCCGCCTGTGATGTTGGGTGTGAGGTTGTGGCGGCTTCGAACCCAAGGGGGGGAGCTGATCCCACTCAGTAACCAACTCTCAGGGGCAGTAGGTGGGCGAGCCTCGAGCGCGCTCATCTCGATCGTCAAGGCGTCGCTACGCGCGGTCTTCCGCGGGGGGAGCTTCGTCGATGGGTGCGGGATCGCGGCGCAGTCAGTGCCGTGGCGATGCCTCCGGCTGTTTGCGGCGAGTGGTATGCTGCTCGCTGCGATGGCGAAAAACTCGTCTCGCCGCACACCAAGGGCTGGGCCGGGGCGTGAGCGAGGGGCAGAAGGGGCGGGGGCGTGCGGGGCAGAGTGCGTGGCGGGCCGGGGTGTGAGCGAGGAGCGGGGGCGTGCAGGGCAGAGGCCCAACGTCGGGCGGCTTGTCGGGGTCCGGAGCATTCGAGGGGGGAACGAGGAGGGGGGAATGGGCGGTCGGCGACGAGTAGAGCAGCAGGCGCGTACGGGGTAGCCGTCACTTTCCTGCCTCACAAGGGCGGGGCTGTCCCGGAAAGTGAGAAACGCCGGGCAGCGTGGCGCATTACTGAACCCTCCCATACGTGCTCGTACTCCTCCTTCGCTGTCCCATCTCCCCACCTCTTTCCCGCCTGGGCGGGGCGGTGGGCGGGCGCGCGGTGCGGCGTGGCGTGTGCGTGTGTGCGTCTGCAACGAAGGACCGCTCGCAGAGGACCATTGGGTTTGTACTATTAACAACGAAGGCGCCCTCAAAAATTCTTTCCGCGTAAAATTCTACTCGCGATTTTGCTCGGCGGCGCGGGTTGCCGTTCGCGTCTCGCTCCACAATGAGCGCGGCATTTCAGAGTGTGGGACAGCTCAGCCCGCTGCCGCGCGAGGCGCTCGACATCGCAGCGGCTGGGGTGCCGGCGCGTGTCGCGAAAACTCGTGGGTATCGGGGCGAGCTCATCCTCTTCACTGCCGACGAGAACATGGCCGGCTGGGGCTTCCACTTTGTCAACCAGCTGCGCAGACGCGGCCACGAGCACTGGCTGATCATGGCCGACTCCGCGGACAACTGTGCCGGGATGCACGCGCAGTGGGAAAAGATGGTGTCATCGTACAGCGAGGCGCCCCTGTCGTGTGCCTATTCCTCGTATCCCAAGCAGCACTCTGGCTGGGCGCAGTGGACACGCTCAAAC
>NW_005196049.1:0-1299 GCF_000372725.1 Emiliania huxleyi CCMP1516 | reverse complement strand
GCTGCGCACTCTCAGGGTCGCAGCCGCCTATCTCGTGAGGGGCGTGTTTCGGGGCGGGTGCGAGAGAGTCGAGGAGCGCGGCGCGCGTGCGCGCGCGTGGTAAAGTCGGTTTATATTTCATCACTGGTATAAAAGAGACCCAAAACGGCACTCGCGCCGCGCCCACGCGCGCTCGTATCACCTCAACACTCACACAGCACGCTTGAACGAGGCCCCCGAGGGGCGAGCCGGACCGGCTGTGGACTTGATTGGACTCGACGGTTCTCTTCGCAGATCCATGAGGAGCTGTGAGGAGGCACATTTCCGGCTGGTTTCGGCTCCAGCAACTGCTAGCATCACGTGGAACCGCCGGCGGGGCGAGAGCCAGCAGCGGGCAAACCGCGCCTCCGGTGCTCCGCTGCGATGACGAGCTGGCGCCAGCCACGCGCGGCCTGGCCAGGTCGGCAGACGAGCAGCAGGCATGCCGAGCGCGCGCGCGCGCGGCGGTCTCGTTGAGGCGGCAGAGCAGGCCGCATGTTGAGCAAAGAGGGCTCCAACACCCATCCTCGCCGAAAGACGGCGATCCAACGCTCCACTTGTCACACGCCTCCTTTTTCCAGCGGATCCCCCCCTGTGAAAAAGTGAGGCGTGGTCTCTACTCGCCAGGGTAGCAGCAGCGACGAGAGCGAGTGCAATAAGAAACCGCGTGTGTAAAAGCCTGCAAGCGCGCAAACCTGTGCCGTCCTGCCATCCCTCCCTTGGGGGGTCCGTTCTTTTAGCGCGCGAGGCTGAGATTGGTGAGCTTCCGCTTGCCGAGCCGGGACGAGACCGACTCGCGGCCCAGGCTGGTAGTTGACACTAACACAGGTACACCTCGAGAGTCCAAGCGAGGGAGGCGAGGCAAAAAGAATTTCGCCGCCGTGGTCGCACGACAACCAAAAGAGGGATCTAGCCGCCGACGCGCACACAACAATGACGGACACCTCTTGGACCACCAAGACCGCCGCAGCGCAGGACACGAGGCCCGTCAGCTCGGCGGTCCACACCGGCTACGATGCCGCCGAGAAGACGGAGGACGGCATTCCGCTGTACGGCATGGACAAAGAGCTCGCCGCCAAGGCGGCTGCCAAGCGCGATCCGAAGAAGGAGCAGGAGGCACGTGAGTGGATCGAGGCGCTGACTGGCATGTCCCTCGATGGTACGCTGCAGGAGGCTCTCAAGTCGGGCATCGTGCTCTGCGCTCTCGCCACTGCGATCAAGCCCGGCGTCTGCAAGAAGGCTTCGACGATGGCTATGCCCTTCAAGCAGATGGAGAACATC
>NW_005196050.1:0-1299 GCF_000372725.1 Emiliania huxleyi CCMP1516 | reverse complement strand
CAGACAGCGCCTGCTGGCCATCTCGAGATATTCGCAAAGAACGCTAGCTACATGGGAGGGCTTCGTGAAGGATGGATTGAAAAACATTCGAACAAAGAAGAGGCGACGGGAGGAACCGGCAGAGGATGCAGTGACGTGACACACACACACACACACACACACACACGGAGCTAAGTGCCTCGCCGTCCTCGCAGGAGTCGCTTAGATTAGGCGGCTCCCCGGTGCGCCGTGCGGTGTACCTGTGTTAGTGTGCCAGTGCGTGCCCGTCCCGTGCCTAGTGTCGTGAGAGAGAGTTTGGTTGTAAAATTCTTTGTAAAATTCTTTTCTTCAAAGGAGAGTGTGTTTGTCGCGTTGGGTGGGGCAGCGCAGTAGCGCAGAGTAAGTTAGGCTGTATATACTTTTCCTCTCGCACCCCGTCTCTTTTCCTTTCCTTTTTTCTCTACAGCACCCTCTCTTTTCCTCTCTATTTTCCCGGGGAAACCATCAAATTTTCCGGGCTCTGAGCCGAGTCTGAGGCTGGTTTGGGCCCAAAATCAGCCAAATCGGCAAAATACCGGGTATTTTGCGGGTATACCTGCGGAAAAACCCGGGTATACCTGGAAAAAGCCCGGGATGTTGCCGGTTTCCTCGATTTTGCCTCAGATTTTGTTGTTTTGCAGATTTTGCCCCAGACCAGCTCTCAGACTCAGGGAAACTCGCGAGTTTCCAGAATGGAGCACCAAACACCCTCTGTTTTCCCTGGAAATTTCCGGAAACGCAAAGTGCTGGGGCCCCTCTGTTTTCCTTTTTGTTTGCCGGAAAAGTATATACAGGAAAAACAAAACAAAAACTCGCCCAAGTACTCGCTCTCTTTTATGTCCCACCATGCAGAGCGCATCTCTCTCTCTGTTGTGCGAGGCGTGAACCGCGCCATTCGCTCTCACCTGGCAACCCTGTCTGCACGTCTCGCGCGCGCGTGAACAGGGCTCCAGGCCCCAAATTACGTGTGAGTGTTAGAGTTGTTTGGTATTGCTAAAAATCTCTCTCTCTCTCTCTCTCTCTATACAGGCCAAAGAGTAAGAGAGAAGAAGAAAAAAAATTACAACAAAACTCCCTCGCACGACACTGGGCACGGGACTGGCGCGCACTCACTAACACAGGTACACCACGGAAAGAATTTTACAACAAAGCTCCCTCGCACAACACTGGGCACGGGACTGGCTCGCACTGGCACTAACACAGGAAAGAAATCTCGCCCCGCGCGAGACGGTGAGGAGAGCCTTGCCGGAGAAGCTTTGCCGGGCAGGCTGCCGGGTTGCC
>NW_005196051.1:0-1299 GCF_000372725.1 Emiliania huxleyi CCMP1516 | reverse complement strand
CCCTCGCCTCGCGGGCCTTTCGCTCCGCCAACTCGTCGTGCAGCCTGCGTGCCGCCCGCAGCGCCTCCGAGCCGTCGGCGGCCTGGGTGGTGTTCGCGTTGATCGCCGCCCTGAGCGCCTCGAGATCGGCGTCGCCTCGCTCGCACGCCTCAACCGCCTCGCGCAGCGCCGCCTCGGCAGCATCGCGCACCTCTGCCGCCTCAGCAGCCGCTGCCGCCTCGCGTGCGGCCTCAGCGGCCTGTTCGGCTGATTCTGCGACCAACGTCTCCCTCTCTGCTTCTGCTGCGGTCGACGAGTGCTCCTCGAGGGCGCGCACGCACTCGGCGTGGCGTTCCTCCTCGGCCCACTGAAGCGCCGTCGTGCCGTCAACAGTGCGCGCCGCCGCGTCTGCGCCCGCCCTCAGCAAGCGCCGCACGACGGCGGGGTGGTTGAAGAGGGCGGCCATCATCAGCGCGGTGTCGCCGTCGCTGTCCTGAAGATTGACTTCAGCGCCGCGCCGTATCAGCAGGTCGACCACCCGCTCGCGGCCTTCCTGGGCGGCGCCCATCAGCGCGGTCTCGCCGTCGCTCCTCTGCAGGTCGAGCTCCGCGCCGTACCGCAGCAGCAGCTCGATCACCCGCTCGTGGCCGCGGCTGGCGGCGTACATCAGCAGCGTGAGGCCACTCACCTCGCCTCTCTCGTACGTCGCGTCGGCCCGCCCGCCGCCGTCAAGCCACGCCAGCACCGCCTGCTCGTCACCTCGCCCAACCGCTGCCACGACCTCGTCGGAGACTGCCACGACACAGCTCGGCGCCCGCCCCGCCGCCACCGCTGGAGAGAGCGTCTTCGCGACTCTCGATCCAGCCGAGGAAGCGCCGCCGGAGGAAGCGCCGCCTGCGCCTGCGCCGCCGGCTGCCGCCGCCGTGGGCCGTCCCGCCACGACCGACTCCTTGACGTGCTGCCTGAAGGCCTCGACGCACTCGGCGTTGCCCTCCTTCTTGGCCAGCAGCAGCGCCGTCTTGCCGCTCGCACTGCGCGCCGCATCTGCGCCCGCCCGCAGCAAGCGCCGCACGACGGCGGGCTGGTTGAAGAGGGCGGCGAACATCAGCGCGGTGTAGCCGCCGCTGTTCTGCAGGTTGACCTCCGCGCCGCGCCGAATCAGCAAGTCGACGACCCGCTCGTGGCCTTGGCTGGCGGCCAGCATCAGCAGCGTGAGGCCGCTCACCTTGCCTCTCTCGTACGTCGCGTCGGCCCGCCCGCCGCGATCAAGCCACGCCAACACCGCCTCCTCCTCGCCACGCCGCGCCGCTGCCACGACCG
>NW_005196052.1:0-1299 GCF_000372725.1 Emiliania huxleyi CCMP1516 | reverse complement strand
AGCGCCGTCGCGTAGCCGACGGGCCCGCCACCGACGATGTGGTAGTGTGGATCGTCGTCATGTTTGTTGTCGGTCATCTTCATATGTGTATAGGTGGGTTTCTCGGAACCCACCGATATGCGCAGATCGCTGTGCTAAGGCGCCGTCGTGCAGATCGATGGCGGAGGAGGTGGTGAGAGTCTCCGCGGCGCGAGAGGACAACGGTACACGATGTGGAAGGGAAGCCGGCATGTAAGTGGCGCGGGTTTGCTGCTGCGGGGTCCCCCGCTGTCGCCCGGGGTCATGCGAGGGGTGGGCACGACCAGTAGGGACCCCCTCCCCCGGGCCCCGCTCTCAGTTGGGGCCTCCGCGGCCGAGTGGGAGATATTGGATGGGAAACGGGTCGATTTGCAAAGTGGGGCGCCGGGCCCCGCCGGGCCCGGCTCGGGCCCGTGCCGGGCCCGGCCCGCGCGCTTTGCCGGGCCCGGCTTGCCACTCCCGGGCCGAAGCGCCCAAATCAGCAGGTCGAGGAACGAGGAGCGCAGGAGCGAGGCGGGCCCGGCGAGGAGAAAACCGGCCCGGCTAAAGCACGCTCGGCGTCCCGGCTCCCGGGAGCGGCCACTTTTGACCCGGCCGGGGCCCGCCGGTGCCCCTGCCGGGCCCAACCGGCCCCGCCCGGGCCCGCCCCTTACGTCCGGGGCGGCCCCAGTTATATCCGGCGGCTTCCTACAGAGCCCAGGCGGCACTCAGAAAAAGGTAGGTAGGTAGAAAGGTGAAGAACAGCCAGGCTCGGACTGGAAGAGAGAGTCTCTCTCGGACTGGACACCAACGCGGTATGGGTGGACGCCGGACAGATGATGACGACACGCACGAGCGACACACAGACACAAACAAGCTCACAAGACACACAGCCAGCGTGCTGCCACACACCCTGAGTTGGCGTACACATAACTCAAGGCCACATCTACCCTTATAAGTCTCTCGTGTCGGCGCCGACGCTCTTTTAACGTAGAACGTCCCAGCCGAAATCCGCCCGCCACGATCGATCAGTCCACAATCGTCGGCCCCCAGCGACCCGCAGCGATGGATGCCGCCGCCCCCCCGCCCCCTGCGGCTGACGCGCCGATGCACGACCGGCCTCCGTGGGATGGCTCTCCGGCCTCTCCGGCCGCTGACGCGGCCGCCCATGCTGCTGCCGATCCGGTCCCTCTCACGCTCAGCGATATCCGCACAAGCTACGACAACTTCGAGGTCGCCGGCTTTGGCCAGGTGCAGCCACCACCTGCTTGCCTCCATGTTCACGCTTCGCGCCCCTTCCCC
>NW_005196053.1:0-17432 GCF_000372725.1 Emiliania huxleyi CCMP1516 | reverse complement strand
AGCCGCGTGCCCGCGGGCTGGTACACGATGCGGAGGAGGACCTGCAGGACCTGCTGCTGCACGCGGCGCGACCGCACGTCGACGGCACCAACGATGATGTTGACGGCGCCCTTCTCCTCGAGCAGCCTGGTGAGGGCGACGCGGCGGCAAGCGAGCAGCGCGACGCAAGCTATGCAGCGGCCCTGCACGCGCAAGTCGTCTGGCGTTGTGTCGTCGGCCGTCGTGGTCGCCTAGCCACCGCAACGAGCGGTCATGGAACCCGTTCGAATGAGCGGTCGGCCGCCGTGTCTCGGCCGGCTCGCCTTTTGCAGCGAGTGCGAGAGCACGTCGAGGAGGCCCTGCAGCCCGTCGAGCTCGAGGAAGCTGTGCAGCCACTCGTCCGAGTCGGTGGGCAGTCGCACGAGGGTCCGCTCGAGGCCGGACAGGTCCTCCCACGTCGGCTCCGCCGTGAGCAGCCTGACGTAGTAGAGCGCGTTGGCGAGCGGCGTGCCAGCCTCGTCGGCCAGTGCCATGCCCGACACGGCGTCGAGCTCCGCCGGCGTGGGAGGCAGCGACGGGACGAGCCAGTCGTCCCCGCGGCAGCCCGGACCGGCGCCGCCGCTGCCGTAGCTGGCGTTGCGGCGGTGGCCGGACCGCGGAGACGCGGACCCGCTCACCCGCCTGCTGCCGGGCCCGCTCGCGCCTCTGCTCGTCTCGCCTCGCTCCGCCAGGCTCGCCTGAGAGTCGAAAGAGCCGCGGCGCGACGGACCCGCCTCGCCTCCGCCGCCCTCGCCGCCGCCCTCGCCGCCGCCCTCGCCGCCGCCTCGCAATCGCTCGCTCCCTGCGGCGATCGTGGCGGCGGCGCTCGCCCTCTCCGACGGCGGGAAAAGCGCGAGCACAAACTGCTCGACGGGCCGCGGCTGGGGGAGGGGCAACCCTCCGAAGCGGGCGGCGGCGATGTGCAGCGCGATTGCAAGCTCGTCCGCCCGGAGGCGGCCTATCATAATCATCCGTCTCTTGAGCAGCGATTCACAGCTCTCGGCGAGCTGTCCGCGGAAATGGCGCCGTCCCCGTCGCCGTCGCAGATGGACCAGATGTAGTCGACCTCGTCGCGCGGCAGCTGAGTGTTGGCGAGGACGGGCTCCGCTTGCGCGCGGCCAATCGTATCGCTCTGGATCGCGGCGGCGAGGGAGCTGAAGAAGAGGCGGTACGTCCGCAGCTCCTCGGGCTTGATCGGAGGGATCCCACGCGCCGCCGGCCCCTCCTCCGCCATGGCTGGCATCATCGTGGAGGCTGCCGCGCTCCGCTGCATCGCCAGCGGAGGAGGCCCGACGCCGCTGCTCGTGGCGCGGCGGGGAGGCCGGACGACGGCCGCCGCTGGCGGCTTGTTGTTGTTGTCAGACTCGGGGCGCACTCCCGGCGAGCAGCGGCCGCTCAGGTCTCCCTGAGCGTTGATCGGGAGCTCGATCTTATTTGGACCTAGCACGGCCTTATCCCTCGCCACGCGCCGGAGCTGGTTGCCGCCCGGAGTGATGTAGTTCCGCTTGAACTCGAGCTCGACCAGGGAGTGGATCCGAAGGTGCTCACTGCTCGAGTCCCGGTCTCGCAGCGTGAAGCCCGTTCGCTGCAGCTCCGCCTCGGAGCTGAGAGCGACAAACTCCTCCGTGAGTAGGTGCGCCGCGGTGACCGAGAATGCCCTCCTGTGCTCCGCGTCGCGACGGCCGGCCGGTGAGGAGAAGGAGGACATCGGCTCATATATCGAGGGCACCTCCTAGGTCGTCGTGTGTACTTCCGTGGACGGGCAACAGGCATACACAGGGACGACACAGCGCAGAAAAAAATTGCACTCAGGGGGATTTTACGGATATACATTTAGCCTCCCATCCCTCCCTTGGGTTGTCCTTCTTTCTTTTTTCTTTTACATTTAGCCCGATCTCTCGTCGCAGCCTGTGCCGATTCTCGCCAACCTTCATGCCTCGCGGTCGTCCCACTCTCTCTCGTCTCTAGGGTTTGTTGTTAGCAGATCAAGACTCGTCGTTCTCTCTCCTGCCCCGTCGCCCTCTTCTCATCGCTCTCCTCTGCCTCGTTCTGCGACGGCGCCCGACAGAGAAGAAGGGAGGGATGCCAACGACGATGATTTGTTTTGTGTCATGTAACTTAGCCACACCGTCTCTGGGTTCTCGCCTGGGGTGTCGACGGGCCCCCGGGGGCGACGGGGGTGCTCTCGCGGGGGGTCCCCCCAGTCAAGGGGGTCTGGGGCGCAGCCCCAGGTAGCCCGCCGCAGGCGCCGATTTTTTGGGGCTTTTTTGACTGATTTTCATGAGGTGTTGCTACTATTTTGGGACCAGTTGAAGCCTAAAAATGGCTACAAATACAGTCACAGCAGCTGCTCGTCATGAGCTGCTACTGTGTGGCAGAGCCCAGAGAGAGGGCTTTCAGGAGCACTATTCAGTTTGATCCAGCTCAACGTTGCGGAGTAGTAACACTGTTCCGTTACCGTGAGCGGCCGGCGGCCGGCGGCGGCCGGTGCGGCACGCGGAGCACTCCGTGAGCGGTGACGGGTGCGGACGAGCGAATGAGAGGTCCCTTTCAGTGAGAGATAGGCAGTCCTAGTCCCTAACAACACATCTTCCACAGATAGCGACCTCTCATTCGCTCGTCCGCGCCCGTCACTGCTAGTCGGGGCACTCCCGGCGTACGGCCCAGTCCCGGTCGTCACTCCGGTTGCTCGTGTTCACACCGTCAGAACTCAGCTCCGCTAAGGATCCAGCGTCTGAGACTTGGGCATCTTACACAACTTTTGTAGTAGAGCACAATGGCACCCTTGCATCAAGTGCATCACTTCATTAATACCGTATATACCGACCCCCGTTTTCGGCCGCCGCGGCCGGAGAGCACCCCCGTCGCCCCCGGGGGCCCGTCGACACCCCAGGGGTTCTCGTCACGCGCGCGCCTTGGTGTTGGTTCGCCGGGGCGGCGCTGCCTCCTATTATTGCCGCCCGGCTGCTCTCCGTGCGCGAGCGACGCGACTTAGTGGGAGGCGCCTTCATTCATCCGGTCTCCCATCGCAGTAAATGCTTGACCTGGACTGGCAAGCACGCACCATTGCTGTGTGTTCGCCGACCGGCCTCTCGGACCGCTTTCGCCTCCTCCTCCCGGCCCTCTACGCTGCAACTGAGCGTAATCTTAGCGTGGTGTGCCTTTGGCCCTTGAACAATGAGGTTGGCTTCCTTCCGCTGGACCGCCTCTTTCAGATTCGCAAGCGCCACGGCGCGACCAGCCTCACAATGGTGTACACGGGCTTGCCCAACCGCACCTGCAACTACGGGAACACTGCGTTTGATGTGCTCGAGCGGAGCAAAGTCTCGCCTCCGGCGGAGAGAACCTTCTCGTTGGGGCTTGGCGCCACCCTTCGTCAATGGTTCAAACCGCAGCCCAGGCTATCGAGCGAAATCAGCCGGCAGCTCGGCGCCCTCTCGCCGGTCGCCAATCGGAGTGCTGTGCACGTGCGTGGGCGTGAGCACCCGCGGTGGCGTGAGTCTGCACCCATGGTCAATGAGTCGCTTCTGCTCGCCCTCCAGAGCTTTGGCCGTGAACCTCTGCTCCTAGCGCCTGGGAGGGTATCACAGGATTTGCGCAGCTATGTTCGTGTGGCCATAAACACATCCTCCCGGACGACGCGTGAGCACTACCGGGGGGACTACCGGTCCGACGTGATAAACGGCGAATGGCACGCGCTCGAAACCTTTGTAGTCGAGATGTTCGTTGCTGCTTTTGCCGCGGAGCTGCGCGGATCGATAAACTCAGGGGTACCACAGATGATCCGCACTGTGGCGGCCTCACTGGGGCGCACTCTCCCCTTCTCTACGCTGGCTTGCAAGTAGATGCGCCACACGCCACGGGGTGGCGCCACAGCCCACCCACGGATCGGCCGGGGACCAAGAGACTCATTCATCCTCACACACTCCTCCCCTGCCGACGTGCGCCGGTGTGTCCTACCCCACCACAGGTGCCAAACGAGTACTGCTCTCCTAGTTACGGTGGCGCGTGGCGACTGAAGAGGCGAGGGCCTGTCGCTTGAATTGGAGCCGTTCGGGAGGACGCTAGGAGGACGCGCCTCTTCGCGTTCATTATGAAAGCGATTAACTGAATGAAAACTTTGACCGCGCCCCCAAATACTACCCTGGTGAGGGAGGCGCGAACTGACGCGCGCTTACTCCAGCAGCAGCAATCGCAGTATTTATGCGTCGCGCGCTTACTTCTGGCGACTGGGTTCGACGGTCTCATGCGTCTGTCGCGGAAGCCTCGTCACGTTCAAACTCTCGCGCCACGTCGACGTCGCCTTCTCGCCCTGCATCCCCACCAATAGATCGACCAGAGCAGCGGCGAGGGGAGCTCGCTCGTCTGCTGAGCTTGCTCCCCCCTCATGCGTTTGTGACATCTGAGGTTTGGGAAGAGGAGGAGATCGCGGCAGCTCAAGAGAGGGACGATCAGGACGAGGCGTTTGTGGAGGAACGGGATGGCTCAGCTGGCTATGAGCTTGCTCTCCTTAGCTCGATGGCTATGAGCGGCGCCGCAGTGTACGACGGGGGGCCGTACGAGCCTTATGAGCCGTACGAGCCTTATGAGCCGTACGAGCCGGACGAAGAGCAAGTGGCGAGCAATGATGTGATGGCAGGAGATGAGCCGCCGTGGCTGAGCGACGCTAGGAGGCAGCTACTCCGACTAGCGCCGGCATCTACTTCGACTAGCGCCGGCATCAAGCGGAGGCGAACCAACTCCGCCTCGCTCTTGCAGGCGGAAGAGGATGAGCAGCGCGGCTCTGCTGTCAGCGCCCTCGCGGGCGGGGTGGTCACAATGAGGGACGACGCACTGGAACCGTGCCCGCTCAAGCCACAGCGGCGTCTGACCATGATCGTTGCTCGCCTGCTGTTGCTCGTGCTCGTAATGTTGGTCTTTCCCGTGTCCCTCCTGAATGTGATCTCCGCCGGCGCTGCCGCCGAGCCGCCCCGTGGCCGTCAAGGCGGCTGGCGACGAGGGTTGCGAGTGCTTACGCCGCTGAGCCGCCTGAGGCTGCCGTAGATGGCGAGAGGTGGGCATGCTGGCGAATGGAGGAAAAGACAGCCATGTTCTCTGCCGTGTGTTCTCCTCTTTTTGTCTTGTAACCGGTACGCACACAGGAAAACAAGAAAAAATGCTGGTGCTCACAGAGCTCACAGAGCTCACAGCGCGCGGCGCTACACAGGCACAGTATCTCTCTCGGAGCATGCGTGACCCCGAGTTGATTGATATAAAGCCCGCCAAGTGGAGACCACGCTGGAGGAGCGCAACCTCACGATTTTGTCTCGTCGGATCGTGTCTCTTTGGCTCTGAAAAGGGGCGATCGTGGGGAAGTTGGCTCCTCGTTACCGTCTGTGGGTGCGGGCGGCTCGTCGTAGTCGTCCCGGGGCGGGGAGAGGATGGCCCATGCGATTGGTACGATGAGCAGAAGGGAGAGCAGCAGCAAAGACCACCCAATCTGCGCGCCCATCTCCACCGCGAGCGCCAGCCGCCGATGCACGGTCGCGACCCGCGCGACGGCCTGCGTCGGCACCGCGTGGCGCACTGGCAGCGGTGCCGGCTGGGAGGGTAGGGAACGGCGAGGAGAGGCCGCGCTTGCACGTCGACTCCTTCTTTCGTTGACCGATCCGTTCGTGCGGCCGAGGCTGCTGATGCGCGCCCGTAGGCCGGCGGCGCCGCTGGACAAGGACAGCCTCCGGCTCGCCTGGCCGCCAGCTGCCGGATTATAGGGGCACAAGCTGCGGTGCCTGGTGGGAAGGCCACCATTAGCTGGTGCGTGGCATGAAGGTAGGCGCACGCCCAGCTCACGCAGCAGGGCTGTCGCTATGCCAGTCGGGTTAGCTTTGTAGCCAAAGCGCCGCTGAAACTTATCCCACGCGTCGTTTCCCACGGGGCCTGCTCTCTTCCTGCCAACCGCCGCCGCCTGATTGCGTGACCCAAGGTAGGGTATCGTGATTCCCCTTCGATATGCTTGATGGAATTCTGCAGAAGCGAGCTCGTGCCGGGTCGGACGGGCAAAGACCGGATCCGAGGTGGCCACGATGAGGCTGCCGAGGGAGAGTGCGGCCAGAGCCTCGTTTCCCATCAGCGTGGGGTTCGAGTGCGGGTATATAAGGACAAACGGAATCTGATGCTCAACGAACGCGCGGCTCTTTCGCAGCTCATACGCAAAAGCCATCATCCGCCGCACGTGGGAGCTTGGGTCGCCCTCAGCCAGTGAGAGGACGTGTGAGGCAAAGGGCAGCGCCGCCAGCACGTGCACCTGCGCGCTGGCGGGGTCGAGCGTTCGCAGCGGGTGCGCAGACAGCGCGGGCAGCAAATTCAGCTCAACTGTGGTGCCCACGTGCAGTGCGTCATCTGCCGACTGGCCGCGTTCACGGAGGCCCTCGGCCACATTCGCAAAGTCAAAGCCGCCGTGCTCTTGGAGGTAAAAGGCGGGCCCGGTTGGGTGGTGGGCATTGCCAGTCACCTCGCCGCTGCTGGGAAACTGTGCTCCAGCGGCATCGTGCGGGTTGAGCATGGCGCGAGAGTCATACACGCAAAGACTTGTCTCGGGCGGATGGATCGCGTACCGACTCGCATTCGACTCGCTCGCCTAAGTTCTGGGCAAGTGGCTTCTGGCGCGGCTCTCTCTCTCTCTGGAAGACGCACATGTAGCACACAGATGACGCGGTGGTGAGAGAGGCGGCGTGTGCCGTCCTCCCATCCCTCGCGCGGTCTGTTTTCTTTCTTTCGTGCGAGGAGAGGAAGAGCGGGGAGAGTTGCGATCTCTCGCGCTCATCTCTTTTTTCTTGATATGCTTCACAACACAAACAACTCTGCTTCCTTCAAGCCCGACAACTGCGATAAATAAATAAACAAAGTGCAATGGAAAATCCAAAATCCAAATCGCAAACATAGAAACCCAAACACACACAGCCACGTGGCATAGGAGAGCAGGAGGTGAAAGGAGGTCAGCACAAGTCCAAGGACGCACGAGCGAGAAGCAGAGCAGAGCAGACAGATGACGATCACCACCCAGCGCAGGACCGCCAACTCTCCGGCGCAGGCCGCGAAGAACCGAGTCCGGGGGCCGACGGTCGCGGCGCGCCGGCGCGGCGCAGTGGACGCAGCCCGGTTCGCAGCTTCGCGAGCTACGGGGGCGGCCACGGCACGGCCCGGTGTCCGCCCCCGCAATGAGGCCAAGCGGTGGGCATCCGGCAAAAGCCGCAAGACGGGATTCGCGAAGGCGCGGGCCACCTTCCGCGGCGGAGGCCGCGGTAGCGCGGCGGCTGCGGAGAGGCACGACAGCATGATGACAAAAGCACGCTGGCGGGGCACCGAGGCAATCGCAAGGGAGACCCCAGCGGGCTCTTTGTCGGTCGCATCGATGCCGCAACGCAAGGACTACACAAACGACGCCGAGCACCACGGCAAGTTCCAGGTGTGGCTCCAGGCAGAATAAATAAAACGGACATCCCAAGCTAGGGCTGGGTTGAGGACAAAACGACTGGCAGATGAGAAAGAAGAAAAGGGCGAAGCGTTACTTCAAAGCTCAAGGTGCAAGGCAGGACGGCGTGTGACCTTGCACAAGTGTGTAGAACCTGTGAGACGCGCTCAACGTGGTCATATGGTCGACAGAATCGTTGACCGGCTGGCGGACGTGATGATGGGCGTGGAGTCGAGCCCGGCAGCCCCAGCGGAGCGGAGCGCGTTGAGGGCATCAGCGATGGAGCTGGACGACCTGGAGTCGGGCCTGCGGTCGGCTTCATCCGGAGAATCTCTGGGAGAGTCCGAGCCCGCAGAGGACTCGACAGAGTCCGAGCTGTCCGAGCGCGCGGAGAGCTCTCCAGGCCCCTCGCGGAGTTCGCGCCTCCGTCGTCTCAGCAGCAAGATCCGCTCCCTCTCGTCGCCGCGGCTGTGGTGAGCCGCGCCCTTATTCTGTCTGAGTGAAGCCCCTGGCTGCCACACCTGCTGGGCCGCGCTCGCCTATCTGCGTAGCAGTGCAGTGTGTGTCCCATCGAGGGTCCACGTGTGTCTGCCCCGCTATTATCCACTCTCTCCCTCTCCCCATCCGTTTTCGCATGCGTGTGTCTCTCTCCTACGGGTTTCGAGTCTTCAGAATCGGTGTGCCAAGTACCAGAGTCGCAAACTACAGACGCGCGCTGACCGGGGCTCGAGTAAATAAATGGCACCGAATCCGAAAGCTCGCTGCCCGCGCACCGACTCGTACTGTCGTACATCTGGTGAACGTATACACACACCGCAGCACCGCGCACGCGCGCGGCACGGCCCGCCCGTGCATCCCCCTCCGCCGGTACAACGCTCACTCTGAGGGTGGCTCCGCCGCTCCAGTAGCGCAAGTCGCATTGACCAATGCTGCGCGAAACCCGCCGTCCGGCAGCAGGCGCCCAAACAAGGCTGCGCGGTCGTTTCGGCGTCAATACCTTTCGGCGTCAATACCTTTCGGCGTCAATACCTTTCGGCGTCAATACCTTTCGGCGTCAATACCGCAGCGCGCGCGTCCCCGGCTGCTCGCGCGCAAAGACGCGGGTGACGCGCGTGCCCGCCTGGTGGGTGGAGGGCCGAGGGGTGGCAAAGAGCGCTGGGCCGGAGGGGGGGGGGGGCAGCACGCAGCGGCGCGGCTGGCCCCAGCAGGCAAGGGGGGGGGGGGGGGAAGAAAGCCGTTTTCCCCCGCCTGGCCGGTCCGTGGTGGGGGCCAAAGGACCCGGCCCTCCCCGTGGGGTTCAACTCTCGGGGGCCTCCCGGGGTCCTCTCGGCTGCGTCTGGGCTGCGCCTCCCCCAATCATAAAGGGGCCCCCCCAAGGGGGGCTTGCCCTCCAACGCCCCCTTCCAGAAAAACACTCCCCCCCGGTAGGCGACCTGCCCCAAAAAAGGGCCTCGGAAGGAGGGAAGGAGGCAGGGAGGGAGGTGGCCGGGCCCGGTCAAAGCCGAACCCCGCCCCCGGGAGCCTCCCCCAGGGGCACCGCTCCAAGGGCGGTACTCGCCTCCGAGACTCGGGTCCCCGGGGGGGGGGGGGGGGGGGATGTGTAGGACTCGAGAGGCTGCTGCAAGGTGCCAGGGCTGTGGTGTGCTGCAAGGTGCCCCGGTCGCAGCGCGGCGAGGAAGTGTCTGCGAAGTGTCTGCGATGTGTCTTCTGAAGTGTCCGTTAGGTGTCTGCGAGGTGTCTGCGAGGTGCCCGGGGGGTGGTGGACACCAGCTCGGCCCCCTCCCAGCGGGCGCAGTAGCGAAGCGAGCGTCCGAACGGATCTGTGCCGTACTCGCGCTCGCGCCTGAGATATGGGGAGATATGGGGGAGATATGGGGAGATATGGGGTCTGTGCCGTACTCGCGCTCGCGCCTGAGATATGGGGAGATATGGGGGAGATATGGGGAGATATGGGGTCTGTGCCGTACTCGCGCTCGCGCCTGAGATATGGGGAGATATGGGGGAGATATGGGGAGATATGGGGTCTGTGCCGTACTCGCGCTCGCGCCTGCAGATCGGGGTCTCGGAGGAGTCATCCGGAGGGGGCGCAGCGCCTCCGAGGTGCGCAGCTCAGGGACCGCAGGCCCGCCGAGGCGGGTCGTGCAGAGCGTCGAGGCGGTGTTGGCGGTATGGGCGGTGTTGGCGCGTGGGCGTTGGACAACCTCTCTGCTGCCTCTCTGCAGCCTCTCTGTGGCACACCCGTCCAGCTCGAGCTCGATGGACTGGACGAAGGGGAAGTTCATCTCGATGAGCAGGTGGAGGTTGCTTTGCCTGTGCGGCGGTCCAGAGCCCGGCTCAGAGAGAGCTCCTCTCCTCGAGGCAGCCTGCGCAGCTGGAGGCAAGCCGCGAGATGACGTTTCGCATCTTGCCGACGCCAAACTCTTGCGCCTTGGCCTCCTGCCGCACCTGCACACGCGGCAGGCGCCGCCGTCCGTCACAGGAGCTCGGGGCGCCCGCAGTGCAAACGAAGGGAACGCCCCAGACAGGCCGGCGCCAGGCAGAGAAACGGCGGCGGGCTTATCTAGAGGACCCAACCAGGAAGTGGGCGCCCATCGAGACCATGTACGCGTGCATGTCGCCGCGGATCGACACATTGACCCAGGACCCCGTGAGGTCGACCGGCCTTGGCAGAGCCGTCGGCGGCGGCAGCGAGGGCGAGCGGCCCAGCAGCGGCGTTGCCGCGACGGTCTTCACGACGCGAGCACGCTTCCAGTTGTTGCCACCGCCGCTCTCGCTGCTGGCCTTGCGCGGAGCACGCGTGGGAAGCAGCGAAGAGATGAGCAGGAGGAGCGGCACGAGAGCGGCGCCAGCGACCGCCAACCCCTCCGGCTTCTCCCTGAGGTCAGGATGGACTTCGGGAAGCCAGAGGAGGGCGTGAGCGAGGCAGTCGCGCGCAGCGGAGAGGACGGACGCGATGAGGGAGGCGGTGTCCATCGTCAAGCGCCTGCCACGCCAGCCCTCTCTCTCTCGAGGTTCTCCAGGTGGATATCCTTTGGACAGCCAGCTTTGGACAGCCGGGGCCCTTGACCGCCGGGTGGCAGAGGAAGGAGAATTCTACGAATACAAGCCCCTCTCACAGCAGACTGGCACGAACTAGCACCACAAGAGGCACAGAGAAACGCGAGTGCGCTTTTCAGGAATGGCCGCTGTGTGCTGCACGCCCTGCGAGCGGGGCGGGGTGCGCACTGTCCCTCTGTGTTCGTGTGCGGTAACTTGCGGTTGTGAACAGGGTCGTTTGGTTATATCCGCATGTTACAATCGCGAGGACGCAATACATGGCACACATTGCGGAATTCGCACTCTACCCTCTCCGTGAAACTAAGAAGGGGATATGGGAGGAGGGTGGGATCAGAGAATCGAGGCCACTGGCCTCTGCTCCCGCCTGGGATCGCCCATTGCGACCCAGAGCTAAGAGAGACATCGCGAAAACCGCGCCAATAAGTTGCTGCCGATAAGTTCGCCCAACGGCGGCGCGGCGTGCAATAATTGCAAATAGGAAACCGCGCCAGACCGGCGGCGCCGAAGTGGAACGGCGCCTCGCACGGCGGACACCAGCAATATTAATAATTGACTTGAGCCGCCATGGTAGGACGCCGCCCTGAATGATGACGGCAAAGCAACCCGAATAATAAAAGCCATTGCTCCCTCAGTGTAAACGACTGTGAATACCGAACTCCCCCATTCACACCTAGTCACCGTGGCCCAACTGGGGTCAAGCCTGCAGTAACTTGCGGTTGTGAACAGGGTCGTTTGGTTATATCCGCATGTTACAATCGCGAGGACGCAATACATGGCACACATTGCGGAATTCGCACTCCCAAAGCTGAGGCAAAACCCAAACTGGAAAGCGAAGCCGACGAAGAGCGCGAGCACGAAGGCGGAAGAGATGTGCCTCGGTGACTCGGAAAAAGAAATACAAGCGGGGCGGTCAAGAATCCTGGCGCATGAAGGCTCGTCAGCATGAGCACCGCCTCCACGGACTCGGCGGAGCAGGGAATCGATCCGGGTCTCAAGCACGTACGTCTTGATGTACGTGTCCATGAAGTAGCCAACGTGCCGCCCCATGGAGCGCGTGGCGAGGTAGATGGCGGAGAAGGTGAGGAGCACACCTGCATAAGGGCCCATCGCCGCGTAGTCGCGGAACGGCTCGGCAATCGCCGCCGCCCCGTGGCGGAACAAGGGGTACCCTCCACTGAGGAGGAGGAGGACGCGGACAGGGGTGTAGTCACAGAGTGCGCGAACCTGATAGCCGACACAGTAGACGAAGACGGCCATCCTGAGGAAGAAGAGGAGCTCAGGTCCCCCGTCACCGCTTGTCACCAGCTCAATCAGGGTGGTACCCAGCAGGTAGAGGAGGACTGCCCCAGCCCCGGCACGGTAGACCCGGCTAGTGAGAAGGGCTGCAAGACCGTCATAAGCGAGGCCCACGGCGATCGACCAGAGGAATAACGTGAACTCGATCGTAGTGTAGGCCCAGCCCATCAGAGAATCGAGGCCACTGGCCTCTGCTCCCGCCTGGGATCGCCCATTGCGACCCAGAGCTAAGAGAGACATCGCGAAAACCGCGCCAATAAGTTGCTGCCGATAAGTTCGCCCAACGGCGGCGCGGCGTGCAATAATTGCAAATAGGAAACCGCGCCAGACCGGCGGCGCCGAAGTGGAACGGCGCCTCGCACGGCGGACACCAGCAATATTAATAATTGACTTGAGCCGCCATGGTAGGACGCCGCCCTGAATGATGACGGCAAAGCAACCCGAATAATAAAAGCCATTGCTCCCTCAGTGTAAACGACTGTGAATACCGAACTCCCCCATTCACACCTAGTCACCGTGGCCCAACTGGGGTCAAGCCTGCATCGCCCATCTCTCCCTGGAGAAGGGTGCGCTATTTATTTATTTACAGGAATGGCCGCTGTGCTGTCAGAGCACATCCGCTCCTCGGTCGCCGCGTGTGTCGAGCGGCGCGATGCCGCCGAGCTCGAGGCGTGCGAGGCAGCCTTCAACTCTGACGTGCAGCGCCTCGGCGACGCGCTTCGCGCCGCTGACGAACGGCGGAGCCTTCCCGAGGGCGAGGGCGCGTCGGCGCTGAGCGCCAGCAACGCGGCGCTCGCAGCGCAGCTGCAGGCGCAGGAGAGTCTACTGGTGGCGCATCGCGAGCGGCTGGAGCGCTGGCGCGCAGAGTGCGCTGACTGCAGCGCTGCGGCACTTCGATCAGTGCCGGGGACGGGGACACTTCATTCAAAGCCAGGGACAGAGGCGGCCGCGGCGGCGGCAGCAGCCGCGGCGCGCGCCGACAGTAGCCACGACGGCATGGAGGAGGACGACGAGGTGTGGGAGTAGACGTGTGTGGCAGCGATGCATAATACGTACCGTCGTCGGACCATTCGCGCCCTCGGTCTCTTTTTTTCCTGCCGCCAGCGCCGCGCCACCGACAGCGACACAAACTTACATTACGGCACACACACACACACACACACACACACACACACACACAGAGAGAGAGAGAGAGAGAGAGAGAGAGAGAGAGAGAGAGAGAGAGAGAAGGACACACACACACGACACACAAACACACACACCGCACACGTATGGCCTATCCCTCGCCCATGGCCATGCCCTCGCCCTGCCACTGGTCCTCAAACTCGCACACGTTGATCACGTCCTTGCGGTAGCACACCCGCCCTCGAGAGACGTTCGAAGCGGCAGAGTCAGCGCGGGGAGGGGATGCTGCGGCACTAGGGCCCGAGGCTGCCGCACGAGGCTCCATCATATTCCACTCGCCCGCCGCCTGCCGAGAGAGCGACCGCAGCTGGTCGAAGAGCTCTGCGCCAGCCTTTGCCCTCCAGCCGGCCCACCAGCGGACGGGCCAGATGTCGTGCAGCACAAAGATGTCGTGCCTGCTCTCGGTCAGTCTCACTTAACTCCGCGGATCGTGATCTGTCATACGCACATGGTGGGTGAAGAGCGACGTAACTACGATTCTGCTCCCTTCACGCGCCTCCAAGAGGGCACCGCGTCCGTCTTGTACGCGTTGTACGCCGCGGGCAGCTCGAACACGCGGCTCCAAAAGATGCGCCAGATGGACTGGTCACCCCCGTCGCCGACAATGTGCCTGGGAGGGATCGGGCCACCCTGAGTGACCCAGAGGAAGCCAAGGGCCCAGGGGCCCGCCACCTCTGCTCCGCCCTTTGGCGCATCAGCCGCAGCATACGGTTGCTCTCGGTGGCGCCCGGCTGCAGCACCATCACACCAGAGCTGAGCTCCCACCTGCTCACGGTTAGATGCGATGAAGAGGCGCTCTTCACACCTGTAATCCATTGGGACGAGCTCACTTGAGCCCGGCGCGCGATGTGCACTTCTCGCGGAGCTTGCGACGATACACAAAGCCAGGTGCGGGCGCGAAGGCCAAGTGGTCGATGTTCCGCAGCACGACACAGTCCACGTCGAGGACAATGACACTGTGGGTTCGGGTTCGGGCTGGTTGGTGCTGTCACGGCTGGTGGCCACTGCGATGCAAGGCCCACTTACCGGTCATAGCCCAACAGGCCCAGCGCCGCAAGCTTGCTGAAGCTACCAGAGTGCCAGGCGTTTGCCCAGCGGGGTAGCGCGGGCGAGCTCACGCCGCGAATTTTCACTCCGCGCGCCGCGAGCCTCGCCTCGAAGCGACGGTGCCGCTCTCCCGAGACCAGCCTTAGGGGGGTCAACAGAGGCTCGAGACAGTGAGACGCAGAGCTATACAGCCTCGACGTGGCCACGCGTTGGTAGGACACCGGGTGGCGGAGCTATCTGCACAGCACGAGTTCGTCGTGTGTAATCTTCGCCGTTTCCGCATCTAGTTACCAACAGTTGGATCGGCAGTGCCGTGTCCACAGCTCGCAGGCTGAGGACGAGGCGCATGATCAGAGTCATGTCTTTGAGGTAGGATGCGAGTGGCGCGCGCGTGAAGCTGTTGCGCGTCCTCTCCCGCTGGAAGCCGTACAGGATCGCAATCGTTGCATTGCCAGCGGCGCCGGCGGCACCAAAGACGGACCTCTTGCTTGCTGCTCGGCCGCAGGCTACGGTTGGGCGGCAGGCGGGAAGCGGGACCTTGGACGATGTATTGAGCCGCAACTCACTGCACAGGCACGAGGAGGGTTGGAACGGCGCGCAGCGCTCGAACGGATCGGGCATTTCTGCCACGTGGAATCGGACCGAACTCGCAACGGTCGGTGTCACCTCTCCGACGCGCTCGACTACTAGTCTGGACACCCGGACAAGAATTGTACAATTGTGATCTGTGATCTGTAAGGGTCCGCCCGCAGGCGCATTTTGTATACCGAGGCGGTGCCCGGTGCCGAGCGTTTACAATTGCGGTTACCAACTGCACTCCAAGCAAGTGCTCCAAGTGCTCTCTGACCAGGTGGCGTTTACTTTTGCGTGGGGCGGACATCATGCTGAAATTCTGGAAAAACCTGACCGGCCGCTGCGGTGCCCCTACCTACCTACCTACCTACCTACCTTACTTATGGGAAACTAAAAAAGAAATCACAGGATGGGTGAAGGTGGGGTACTATACCAACTAGAGTGATGGTTGGTGGTACTATCCTGCAACCACAGTCCTTCCTGTGACATGGCAGGCCACTCTCAAGCCCTACAAGCATCAGATCACCCATTTGGGGAGGGTTGACATCGTGATTTCCGGGGAAAATTTCTTTTTCTGCTGTGAAAATTCCAGCGTGAAGAGAGGGAAAAACCCGACGGGAGGGCCCAGACCCTACCTACCTACCCCGGCATGATGTCCGCCCCACGCAAAAATAATATACACCTGCTCTGACAGGCAACCCGTGCCAGGCAAGAATCTTTGTTCATGGCTGTCGGCACAAGCCTCTCTGATCTCTGTCACCCTGTTTCCCACGGTATTCGTAAAAATCATTGTGCGATGTGCGGCCGTGTGCGGTTGGAAGAGACAAAAGAGTGAGTGTGTTGCACATGTGCAGGGGGAAGACTGCAGACGTATATCTGGTTCTGCAGTGCGCCCCCTTGACCCTTGTTAGCCGTGTTTCCCGAGGCGCTGAAACTACACACAGGCTGGTGAACGAAAAGGCTCTTGAAGCGCTCCGTGCCGTTCGGAGAGTGTTTTTGGATTTTCATTAAACTCCAACTCCGCTCTCCCCGCCCCCCGCGGGGGGGCAGCGGCACATCAACCGCGCACGACAGACTCTCAGACCCTGACCCACGTACATGGGCATACACGCGCGCACATTTTTGGAGGACCACAGAGAGTGGAGACCCAAACCGTCTAGCTCTTCGCCGCCGCCTTCTTGCGGCCGGTGGCCGGCGGTGGCACCTGGAAGAAGGGGTTGATGACGCGCAAGCCGAGGTCGCTGCCGCCCGCGAGGATGTCGGACTGTATGGCCGCGCCGAGGGCGACAGCCTCCTACACGCCCCAGACCAGTCTCGGCTCAGGCTCGGATACGTGCCATGCCGCCGACCGCGCCGCGCCCTCGCTCCTCGGGCTGGAGGGACGGCTTGACCTTGAGGCCTGCGGCGGGGAGAAGGAACTGGCTGAGGGGGGCTGACAGCAAGCGAATCAGACAGCAGACGCGAGGTGGTCGGAGGAGTGTGTCCCGCTCTGTACCCGCACCTGTCATGCGGCGGAGAAAACGGCCGATGCACGGCATGCGCGTCGCGCCGCCCACGAGCACGATCCGGTCGATGGGCGCCGAAGCGGGGGCCGCGCCTGCGCCTGCGCCTGCGCCTGCCTCGGCCCCTTCCTCGTCGCGGCGGCCGGCGCGCTGCCAGCGCCACGAGACGAGGCGCTGCCAGCGGCGGGTGCGCTGCGGCGCGAGCGAGGGGTCGCCTTGTCGGCAGCCCGTCGGCGGTAAGGCAGCGGGCAGCGGGTGCGCCAGATTCGCTCGCAGCGCGCGCGGGGAGAGAATGGCCGGGGCCGTTGCGAGGGTGCCGTGCCGCCGCAACATCTCGGCTGCATCTCGGCTGCGTCTCGGCTACAGCTCGGCCCTTGGCGAGGGTGCCCAAATCGGTCGAGAGGGTCACCCCGGCGGTCGACGCCACGTCGAGGATCGCGGGAACCAGCCGCAGCAGCAGCGGCCGGCAGATGGCCTAGAGCCGGCGTGTCGCGGACGCGTCGCGGAACCTGCCATCGCTTTGCCGCGGGCGGGCGGTAGCGCGTCGCCTCGAACTTGCGGCGCGAGAGAGTGACGTTGAGGCCGAGCGGGCCGTGCAGCCGAGGCACGCACACCTCGACCGACGTGGCGGCCGAGAGAGCAACCTTGGCCTCCTCCGCCGCGTCGAGCAGCCGCCGCCGCGCGAAGCCAGAGAGGCGGCCACGCCGCACCGCGCCGCCGTGCTCCGCGAGGAACTGCGCCGCCTGCGCCTCGGCGCAAGCTCGGCTCAGGCTCGGCGTAAGCTCGACAACATCTCGACAGCATGTCGGCTGCATCTCGACAGCATCTCGGCTGCATCTCGGCTGCATCTCGGCTGCATCTCGGCTGCATCTCGGCTGCATCTCGGCTGCATCTCGGCTGCATCTCGGCTGCATCGCCCGCCAGCCAGTCGGCGACCGCCTCGTCCCAGTCGTTGCCGCCGAGCCGCGGGTCGCCGGCCGTCGCAACCACGCGAACCAAGTCGACGATCCCGCCGCCGCCGTCGCCGCCGATGTCGACGATCGAGACGTCGAACGTGCCTCCTCCCAAGTCGAAGACCTGCAAGGAGGGAGGACGAGGGGGGGGGGGGGGGGGCAGGCGGTGGCCCACGGGATCATGCAACGGGGGGGGCTCCCCGGGGATACCGCGGCGGCTTCAATGTTTGTCCCCCAAGCGAACCGGGGGAGCCCCGGGGGCATTCTACGTTCAAACCCCATGAGCCCCTCCCGCGGCGGTGCAAACCCCCCCGAAGGGCCCCCCCCCTGGCTGCTGCCCCCGTCAAGGGC
>NW_005196054.1:0-1299 GCF_000372725.1 Emiliania huxleyi CCMP1516 | reverse complement strand
AAAACAGCCTAACCCCAGTAGTTATAACGCCGAGTGCCAGACCACCAGGGGGCAAGTGTGTGTAGCACCTTCGACCCCGAAATGAAGGTCGCCACGCAAAACCGGGCGCTAGGAGAGGTGAACTGAAGGCTGAGACAACGGAGGCCGAGCCTGAGTGGGCGCCCGCGCGCCCCCACGCAGGCAAGCCTCTGTCTTTCGGCCCACTCCGGCGATCGTCCGTGGGCGACCGCCAACAACACGAAGCCTAATCAATTCCCTCACCACCCGACCCCCCTCTAGGGACAGCAGCGCGCTTCTCATCCCGGAGAGGGAAGGAGGGGGGGGGGGGGGGAGATCAGAGAGCCAAGGCACGGGAGTACCCCCGACGGACGCGAGTTGGAGGGAAAGCGAGACGAGAGATTCAAGGCGAACTTCATCACCCGTCCAGGAGCCCCGCATTAGGTAGCGACCCCAGGTTCAGAGCTAGGCTTCCCGACAGGGCAGGGAACCCCCAGCGCGCAGGCGGGGCCCACGGTAGCCTCGTGCAGTACGCGATACCGAGAGCTGGGGGAGAGGCGCGCCACGCCAAGGGGGACAAGTGACGGGGGGGGGAGAGTAGTGTCTTTCGCAGGTAAAACGCAATTTTTTTTTTCAGCGTGCGACGTGAGCAATCCAGGGTGTTGTGCCAACGGTATTGAGTGCACATTTATCTTTTATGTTTTATTTATGTTGTGTGCATGCGCATGTGCGCACTGGTGGATGCACACAGCTACACAGCACCTCACACGACAGCCATACTGTATACGCCGACCGAGGACCGCTCACATCACACCACACAGACACGGAGCGAGCTTCTCTCACCTGAGGCGCTCACACGTGCGGTGGCGGCTTCGGGTCGTATCCGTGCGCCATCAGGGCGTGTTCCCTATCCATGTATAAACCCCGGACGCATGTGCACACGTATTTCCTGCACCGGATCGACACGCCGACGCGCGATGCAAGCGTCGTCCGTGTTCCGCTCTCGCCGCGGCCGTCACCACGCTCCGCTAATGTTGCTCACGTCGCCGCGTCGCGCGAAAGTCGTCTACGCCTTTTTCTTCTTCGCCGAGCCCTTGGCCCTCTTTTCTTGGGCCGGCGCCGCTGCGGACGTGTCGGCGGTGGATGCTCTGCTCGCGAATAGTGTCCCATTCCGGAATTTGCCGAGGAGCACGCCGGCTGCAAACCACGTAATCAATATCAGCCACGTCGTTGGATTGGCGATGTTCTCGTAATCGGTGAACCACTCGAGTTTGGAGGCGATCTGCGTCTTGGATTGGCGCA
>NW_005196055.1:0-1299 GCF_000372725.1 Emiliania huxleyi CCMP1516 | reverse complement strand
ATGACTCCTGACAACCGCCTCCGCCAGCTCTGGTGCCACAGTTCCCCCGCTCTGAGAGGACTTTTGCGGGTCAGCTCGACAGGTGGAGCTGTGTCGCCAGCGCGCGGCGGCCTGCCTCCGGAGGCGTGCCTCTGAGCCGGACATTTTGGGTCACCGCGTAACGCCCGTGTGCTCGTCGCTGGGCAAGAAAAGGGTTCGCGCTTCGATTTCTTTTTCCACACCGTGGTGTAAGTTGTGTTAGTGCCAGTGCGCGCCAGTCCCGTGCCCAGTGTCGTGCGAGGGAGTTTTGTTGTAAAATTCTTTTTCCACACCCCTTGTCAGAGAGGCTGGCGCGCGGTGAAGCTGCTGAGCGCGCTGGACCTGCTGCTGAACGGTGGCCATGTCGGGCACGCTGGCGACAACATCCGCCGCGTCGGAGTTGGTCGCTGCCCAGGACACGCAGTACTCGTCGCCCGGCGCAGCCGGCAACCCGACCGACGGCGGGTCGAGCGGGGAGGCGTCTGACGTGCCGGCAGAAGCCCGAGCGGCTGCCGCAGGAGGAAGGGCGCCCGATGTGGGCGCCAGGCTCCGGCGCTGGTCCGCGCAGTGGCAGGCCGCAAGCATAGAGGCAGCCGCCGCAGCAGCAGCTTAGCAGCAGCGCCACCAGCCACCGCAGCAGCAGCGCGGTGTGGTGGCGGCGTGCCGTTCTCCCACCCCTCCCTTGGGTTGTTGCACGCTGTTTTCTTTCTTTCTTTTTCCCTATGACCTCTCGCTTTTATCCCTCCCTTGGGTTCTCTGTGTTTTCTTTCTTTCTTTCAGGCTCGGTTTTGAAAATTCTTCCAAAGCTGGGGACGTGTCTGTCCTCCCCCCAGCGACGCGCTTTCTTTCTTTCAGAGGCTCATGTCGCAACTGTGAACTGAGGCATGACAACCCAATAGCCAATTTCCGCGGAACGCCAGCTCTCCCGTAGCCTCGGCGTGGAGTAGGGCGGCTATCCGCGATGTAGTAAGTCTACCTGCCCGTCTCCTACGAGCTACGAGCTTGTTCGAAAAGCGGGCTAGCCAAGGCTGCAGCCCCCGGCCGAAGCGGCATCGGCGGCGTCCGCAGCGGCCTGCCTCTCCTTCTCCAGCGCGGCCTCCTGCGCCTCCACGAAGGCCGCCACCACCGCAGCGTCCTCGACGGGCGCCACGTAGGCGTCAGCCTCGCCAAAGGCCGGCTCGGCCACGCCGCGCAGGGAGGGGCCGACGTGGGAGAGCGCGTCGAGGAGCGAGGCGCCTGCAGGAGGGAAGGTTCCCAAGGTATTTCTCCCGGAAAGGTCCA
>NW_005196056.1:0-1299 GCF_000372725.1 Emiliania huxleyi CCMP1516 | reverse complement strand
GCTTGGCCGGCAGCGTAAAATCGTGCGGCCCGCCGTGGCCTGCCGGCAGAATGCAGCCAAAGGCGCCTCCGTCGCACTCGTGCGTGTTGCCGCAGAGCAGGACCGCGGCCTCGGCGGGCGCGTTGGGCGGCGCGCTCTCGGCGGCGGCGGCGGCGGCGGCGGAGGACGGAGGGCCACGCGCCGCATCCGAGCGCCGCTTTGGCGGCGGCCCTTCGAACGGCTCGAGCGGGCGCTTCGCCATGCGGAGCCGCTCCTGAAGCCCTGGCCAGAGCTCGTGCCTCCACTTGCACTTGCCGCCCTTGTGGCAGAGGCCCTGTTGGTACTGGCCGCAGAGCCCGGCAGGCAGCCCGACAAGCTTAGCGTCGGTGAGCCGGCGTGTAGGGACGCTTGGGGGCGCAACAGCCGAGCGGTGCTTTGGCGGCGGACCGGGTCCGCACGGCGAAGCGTCCATACGAGCCGCCGGAAGGGCCGCCGCCAAAGCACCGCTCGGCTGTTGCGCCCCCAAGCGTCCCTACACGCCGGCTCACCGACGCTAAGCTTGTCGGGCTGCCTGCCGGGCTCTGCGGCCAGTACCAACAGGGCCTCTGCCACAAGGGCGGCAAGTGCAAGTGGAGGCACGAGCTCTGGCCAGGGCTTCAGGAGCGGCTCCGCATGGCGAAGCGCCCGCTTGAGCCGTTCGAAGGGCCGCCGCCAAAGCGGCGCTCGGATGCGGCGCGTGGCCCTCCGTCCTCGGCCTCCCTCTCCTCCTCCTCCTCCTCCTCCGCCGCCGCCGCCGCCGAGAGCGCGCCGCCCCACGCGCCCGCCGAGGCCGCGGTCCTGCTCTGCGGCAACACGCACGAGTGCAACTGCGGGGCCTTTGGCTGCATTCTGCCGGCAGGCCACGGCGGGCCGCACGACTTCACGCTGCCGGCCAAGCGGGCTCGCTGCGAGGAGCGCCCGTTCGACCCGGACGTCGAAGCGGCTGCCGCGCTCGGGTCGCAGGGCAGGCTGCAGTCGCCGGAGCTTGGGGCGGCGGAGGCGGCGCTTCTCGCAAAGCTGCTGGCGGTGGCGGCGCGCTTGAAGGACGAGGGCTCGCCTGAGGCGACGGTGCACGTCGATGGCCAGTGGGTGAAGACGAGCTGCGGGGAGGCGGTCGGTACTTTGGGCTCTCACCTCTCTTCCTCTCTGCAGGCGGTGCACTGGAGGCCGCGGGCTACTCAGGCCACTTTTGCGGGCGACTACTACGCCTTCCGCCTCGCCGAGCCCGCCCGCCACTACCGCTCGCGTATCGAGCTGATCAAGGCGCTGGAGGCGGGGCTG
>NW_005196057.1:0-1299 GCF_000372725.1 Emiliania huxleyi CCMP1516 | reverse complement strand
AGCACGGTCAGGTCGCCAGACGAAGGCACCCGCGCCACCACCTCGGCAAGCGCCAACGAGTTGAAGCTCACGCTCTTCCGCATGCGGCCGACAGGCGAAGACTGCCCAGGGGACAGGTCGTCGGAAGAGGATGCGGCGGGCGAGTCAGCCGCTGCGGCGACGGCCAGCGACGGCAAGTCACTCAGCTCGCGGACCATCTCGCACGGGACGACCGTCGTCGCTGTGCTCGGTGAAATTTGGGGCTCTTGGAGACCTTCATCCTCCCCGGACTGCGAGGCCGGCACGTTTGGGCGAGCGCCCAAGGGGGACGCTCGGCGGCGAGCACCCAACGGCGTAAAGATGTTCATTGTCGCCACAGGACCTCTCTCCAAAGCTTCTCGCGGATCTCGGATGGAATCCAAGCAGTTTTTGGGGGGTGTCGGTCAGGAAAAGGCGCTGTTCACATACCTTGTTATGAGAAGAAAATATCCCCGATGGCGCTGCGCGCTGGTCTATGAGAGGTAAAGGGCGAGCCGGCCTGGAGGCCCTGGGGATGGGGGTGGGAGACTACCCGCGGGCCTCTACTGAGTAGAAGGCCTTCACATACGGGGTGTGGACCCTGAGGACCAGGGGTTGTGCGCTGGGCCCTCCTGCTCGGCTCCAGCCAGTAGACAAGTCTTGTCATCAACAGAGTAGAAGGATCTGACCTCGGGGCCGATGTGACCAAGCGCTGGTAGCGTGGTTTAACCTCAAACCCATGGTCTCACAGTGTGCCGGCACGAACGTGCTCGGTCGGTGTTTTTCTGAGCAAGAGTCCGCTCTGAAGGTTGCAGAGCGGAGTCTTGTTAGGCAAACGCTGCTCTGTGTTGTGTAGAGTGGGGTTTGAGCTTGACGAATGCTGCTCTAGTACCTGCGAGCGGGGTTACTGAGATATAACGCCTCTCTGAGAGCCGAGAGCGGCGTTGCGCGTTTTACTTTTGGCCCTCAGCCGCCAGTGCACGCCAGTCCGTGCCTACCTCCCCCACACCGCCGCCGCCGCCACTCAGGCCGCCGCCGCCCTCCACCTCCACCACACCACCGCCGCCGCCGCTCACGGCCGCCACCCTCCACCTCGCCCACGCCTCCGCCGCCCTCCACCTCCCCCACACCGCCGCCGCCGCCACTCACGCCGCCGCCAGCCTCCACCTCGCCCACGCGCGCCGCGACCGTGCATCTCGCCCAAGACGCCGCCGCCGGCATTCAGGCCGACGCCGCACTCCACCTCGACCACATCACCGCCGCCACCGAACACGACCCGAGGGGCCGCGACCTCAGCAACGC
>NW_005196059.1:0-17467 GCF_000372725.1 Emiliania huxleyi CCMP1516 | reverse complement strand
CGTACCGGTGACGACGCCGTGCCTGCAGGACCCGCACGGCCAGGGCTCCTACGTGTGCGCGCCGTCGCCGTCGCCGCCGCCGCTCTCGCCGCCGCCGCCGCCGCCCTCGCCACCGCTGCCGCCGCGGCCGCCCGCGTGCGCACTGACGGACCCGTTTGGCCACTGCCTCGCCACCAAGGCTGAGGCGGCGACGCCCTACTCGGACGCGATGGGCGCGGCGCTCGGCTACCTCGAGCACAACATCGCGCTCCCCCTCGGCTGCGAGACCTCGATGCTGCTCGACGCGACCCGCAAGGGGGTGCTGCAAATCGTCCGGAAGGGGGTGAGGCGCTCCCCGTCCGCGCCCCTCGCTCCCTCCCCCCGCCCCGCTCGCTGCCGCCCCTCACCTGCTTTGCCCCCGCACCACAGATGTCTGCGATCCTCGGCCAGTCTGCGGGCGGGATGGAGATTCGCTCGCCCGCGGGCCAGATCCTGCACCTGTCCGACGTCGTCCTGCAGCGGATCGACATGTCGGCGCTCAAGTACGGGCTGTGCTGGGAGAGCCGCTTCGCCCCGCCGCAGAGCCTGATGGCGGTGCCTTCGGACGTGGAGGCGAGCGTCACCTTCAGCTACACACTCGGCCAGAACGCGCTGATCGGCGAGCTGCCGCTCGGCTCGGGCTCCGGCTCGCTGATCGTCAAGGGCTTTCTCGGCCTCAACATCGACCTCGCCGCGACGCGCCTCACGACCTGCGAAGGCCACTTTGGCTTCGTCTCGTACGAGGCGGGGCTCGAGGCCGTGCTCGGCGTCGGCGCCGGCGGCGCGTCCGCTGACGTGTCGAAGATCCTCGACGTGCTGATGCCGACAATCTCCAAGTCGGTCCCCTCCATCATCTGCACCGGGCAGGGCACCGGCGTGATGGCCAGCACGTCCGTCGCCCTCGACCGGATCGGCGAGGCGGAGGCGGGACACAAGGGGTTCCGCGGCCTCGTCGCCGAGGTGAACGCGCTGCTGCACGAGGAGGAGCAGCACAACTTCCTGGAGGGTTTTCGCGTATCGGCGTCGGGGAGGTGAGAGTACAGAGTAGCGCCCCACAGCGTTCCAATCTGGCATGAGCCATGCACTGCATGCACGTGTACGTGTAGTGTACGACATGGTATGACAACGCGTAGATGATTGTAACCATGGTGCAAGAGGATCGTCGGCTCTCGGGGGAGGCTCCGCAAGAGCCAGATAGATGATAGAGAGAGCGCGAAGCGTACGATATTTACGCGTACAGTCAGTACGTACTAAATAAATAAATTAAAACGGACACCTCTACTAGGAGATGGGTAAAAAGGAACAGGTCCCCGCCCGTGCGATCTTTGTGCAGGGTTCTTTGTGGGTGTGGTCGGCGACTAGCCGGGGTCGTCCTCCCGATGGGGGACTAGCACTAGCCGTCTTCCACATGGTCCCTCGGGTCCCTGCTGCTCCTAATCTCTTCGTACATCCTCCTGCTGATCTCCGCAAAGTCCTGCTCCCTCCCTCGTCTCGCCCTGCGCGTCTGCTCCGCCTCCACATCGTCTGCCCTGCGTCGTCTGGCGTACTAAATAGAGCCATAAACCACCGTCTTGAGAGTTTCGTTTTCCTACTGCATCGACCGTCGGCATGTTTTGCGAGTATATGGGACAAAAGCGTCGAAAATGTCCCAAAAAAGCGTGTCTCGAGTTTGTGGCAGCCCCACAGCCGGCGCGCGCTGCCAGGAAGCACCGCTCGCGTGTCGGCCGCACTCCCTGGCACCCAGGGAGTGCGGCCGACCGACCAGACCGAGTAGGCTCGATGCCGCGCTCGCTGTGGGGCTGCCACAAAGTCGCCGCCGAGCGTGCCACCGACGGCGTCCCGGCGGAGGTGATGGAGTGTGAGACCTGAGGCTGCGGAGGTGACGCCTGAGGTACCGGCCCGTGCACAGCGACCCAGCCGGCGACCGCCACGGGCTCAGACGAGACTTGTCGACTCGTTCCAGCTCAGCTTCACCGTGGTCATCGGGCGTCTGTCGACGTCAGGACCACCCATACAGCTCGCGGGTTTGAGGTCGCAAGAGCCAAGATGGTGGCGTTTGGACATCCCAACCATCACACAAGACAGCCTGTAGGTGATGGCGGGACGGCGCAGTGTTTGTGGCACTCGGCAGTAGGCACCCGCGGCACGGCCCCGCTGTCGGCTCTCGCGGGCTGCGGAACCGGGCCCAGAAGGGGACGGTCCGGGCGAGTGTGGCAGCTCCTGCGCTAGCATGGGCACCCTGTATCATAGCACTACTGATCCTGGTCATAAGAGCTGCCAGGAATAGCGTCAGGAGCCGGTAGGAGTCAAAACCCCTCATATTTGAGACATCGTGTCCCATATACTCGCAAAACATGCCCGTCGTGACGACCCAATCACCCAAACGTGCGCTGTTGTAGTTGTGTGTGACACACAACTGAAGTCCATCTAGAGATATAGAGTACTGTATGTGCGTACAGAGTAGAAATTTGCGCTCACTCTCCCGCTAAACATTGAAGAAGTGCGTGTGCTGCGAGTAGTGGCGCGTCTCGCACCGCGCGAACCCGACGCGCTGGAGGATGCTCTCGTTCGCGCCGGGACTCAACAGGGCTGCTCTCCGCGCGTTCCGGCAGTCCAGATGGCGGACGGCACCGCCGCAAATCTCAACCAACCCGCCCAGATTGCGTACCTTAGGTACATGCAGAGCATCGGGAGAAGGACGTTTGCCGTACGTCACAAACTCGGGGCTCAGACCGATCCGCTCGTTCTCCGCCCGGAACGTCGAGGTATTGACCCACCTCGCCCTCGCCCGCGCCCAAGCGCTGCAGCTGTTCTTGCGCGCGGGGCTGCACACGCTCCGGTACTTGACGTTGGCCTTCGACCGGCAAAAGGTTCTCCGCGCGCGCTGATACATCACCGGCCCGCTGACTCGGATGACGCAAGTGTGGGAGGTGTTGCAGAGCGGCCTGCCCCGGCGGATGCCCTCTACCTGCCTCTGGACCTCGCGAGTCACGTTGGCCACCGCCCACCGGAAGAGCGGGTGCCCCGTCCGCGTGCCAATGAACTCGAACGTGCTGCCGGTGCGGAGGAACCTACACGTCGCCAGCACAGTCAGGCGGACACGGCGTGGTGGTGTGTGATCGGTGATGTGTGACGGTGAGAGTGAGGGTGCTGCGTCGGGCTAGAGGGCGCTGTGGGGGGCAAGCCGCACGTGGCGCGGCGAGGGACAAACACGCGCAGCGGGAGAGTCGGCTCTGTGTCACTGTCCGCGTAGATGCCGCCGAGCTCTCGCAGCCAGAGCAGCCGAAGCAGGTCAGACCGCTGCGCGCCGGTCGCCAGCGCGCCGTACGCCGCTCGCTCGGCAGTCGACGCGATCGCGCGCACAAAGTCGCCCCCCTCGGCGTCGGTCAGAAAGACGTGGTCGTACTCCGGGTTGAGCCGCCGCCACGCCTGCACGAGAGTGGACCGAGCCGCCTCCGCCGTCGCTCCCATCTGCAAAATCCTGCGCGGCACGGTCGGCGGCGACTCCATGGGCGACTCGCACGCCCAGAGCGACTCGTTGGCGGGGCGGAAGAGGCCGGAGGCCGCGTGGCGCGTGCGCCATGCCGCGAACCACTGACGCGCCGCGTCAGAGACGGAGTCTCCGGACGGGACACCGCCTCTGCTGACGCCGCCTGCTCGGCCGCACGAGACTGTGGCAGACTCCCGACGACGCTCGCTCCGAAATGCCGGCTGCCTCGAGAAGTTCTCCCTTGGTGGCGCATACGTCGCCGAGGGCGGGTGCAAGTGTCGGTAGAGGCGCAGCGCCTATCGAGGGCGGGCTCCGAGACGGGTCGAGGACGAGGCGCGGCTCTGGGAAGAGCTCTGTCCCCTGGGGAGAGCTGTGGCTGTGTGTCCTCTGGGGGGGGGGCGGAAGCTGCTGCAAAGCCGCACCTCGCCGTAGACGATGCGCGCGCACGTCCTACCGTCCTCGCTCGAGACAAACCGGAAGCGGCGCAGCCTGCTCAGCTGCGCCGCCGCGTAGCCTCGCTCGAGCGGCTGCCTCTCTGGCGGCTTTGACAGGCGGCCGCACCAGCGCTCGCGCGCCTTCCAACTGCACAGCCGCGGCTTCTCGCGCGAAGCGCAGCTCGGCTCGCCTGTTGTTGTGACATCCCCACAGGGTAAAGGTGTCGAGTAAAGGTGAGCGAGTGGCGGGGAGAGTGCTCGCCCGTCCACGGCGCGATCTCGATGTCTGCGCCGGCGATGATGGCGTCACCCGCCGCCTTACCCGCGGCGGCGGCAGCCTCGGGAGTCAAGCCGTCGTCGAGAGCCTTCTCCGCTGCTTTCCCGGCAGCCTCACCAGCGGCGGCAGCTGTCTCGGGGTCCTCGCCGGCCGCTGCGCCGCGGACGGTGCCGTTGCCGAGCACTACAAACGGCTCGCCGCCCTCGCCGCCCGCCTCGCGAGGCTCCCTCAGAGCGCAGCGTCCGCCCCGCGCCAGGTGCATCGCCTACAGGCCTCATCCACCCCCGTCTCACGGCTCCGGAGGGGCGCGGCGCCCCGCCTGCCGCGTGCTCTCTCCTTTGCTGGCTGAGGCTCCCACGCCCAGGGAGGAGCACCGCCGCGCCGGCTGGTCGCGGGGAGGCCGGCGGGGCTGCCCCATGGGCTGCCCGCTTCGAAGCTGAAGTCGTGCGTCCTCGCGATGAGGCGAGGCGCAAAGTAGAGCGCAAACTCGCTCACTGCGGACGAGCTCTTGAGCAGGTAGTCGCAGCGCGAGAGGAGGAGCGTGTCGAGCAGCACCTGGGAGGAGGGAGGTGGAGACGGAGGAGGGAGGTGGAGACGGAGGAGGGAGGTGGAGACGGAGGAGGGAAGTGGAGATGGAGGAGGGAGATGGAGAGGGAGGAGGGAGGTGGGAGGAGGGAGGAGGGAGGTGGAGGTGGAGGGAGGAGGGAGGAGGGAGGAGGGAGGAGGGAGGTGGAGGAGGGAGGAGGGAGGAGGGAGGAGGGAGGAGGGAGGTGGAGGAGGGAGGAGGGAGGAGGGAGGAGGGAGGTGGAGGAGGGAGGAGGGAGGAGGGAGGAGGGAGGTGGAGGAGGGAGGAGGGAGGAGCCGTATAGGCATAGGCGCCGGGAGTCCCACTCCCACCAGTCCCTCTCCTACAGCTCAAGAGACCAAGCGCACCTGCACCCCGCGCCTTCGAGCCTCGTCCACTGGCTCCGCCGTGCGCGTGCCGATCGCTGCCCGAGCCATCCAGATGGGTGTGCCTACAGTGACGCGGCGCAGCAGCAGCCTCTCTTTGCCGGGCGGCAACCCAGCGGCTGGACTTGGCCGCGCGGAGCCGTTTGCGGGACGCTGCACGCCAGGCTGCAGCAGGACGCGATCGCCGTACCGCTGGACGACTTGCGCGAGGAAGGCCTGGTCGTGCAGAGGCGAGAGGCAATCGGAATGCTGGTGTCTGCGGTGGCAAGACATGGCACTGGTCTCTACTATAATGACTGGCGTCATCCATGGGCCCATGGGGTGTAGTGTCCTCAGGCCTGGTCGTCGGTGGCGAGGAAGAGGAGGGCGCGGCCTGCTCTCGGCTCGTGCTTGGCGAAGAAGGCGTCGATCCACGGAAAGTACTCGGCGGGCTGCACCTGCGCCGGGCGTGGAGAGGCCCGGGGGGATGGGCTGTGGTGGGCTGCTCCATGCAACGCCGATGGTGGGGGTGGGGTCCGTCTCACGATGCGGCCGCCAATCGACGCCTTCTTGTCTGTGCCTCGCAAGTGCACGCCCAGGACGACCGGGCGCCCAGTCGAGTTGTGGCCGCCAAGGGTCATGTCCTGCCACAGAGCCGACGCCTCGCGGCGTATGGGCAGCCGCGGCCGCACGAACGCGCTCGCCGCCGCCGCGCAGAGCAGGCGGTGCGTCGTCGCGCCGGTGTCGCCGAGCTGTGTGGGGTAGATGCCCCGGCCGGGGCCGGAGAGGGCCTGCTGCCCGCCCCAGTCGAACGCGAGCCATTTCAGGGCGCTGCAGGACAGCTCGAGAGTGCAGCCGCGGCCCACGCGAACCTGCCCGGTCGTCACTCCAAAGGGCGGCTCAAAGTGCTGCTCCCACGCCGACTCGCCCAGCTGCGGCGAGTAGTAGCGATCCGACGCCCAGCCGCGCGCGAAAAAGACGGACGCGCCCACATACTCGGCCCACATCGACAGAGCGAGCGCCTGCACGCCACGCACGTAGAAGCCCTCCTGTGGAGGCCCGTAGGCCCGAATCAGCCTTCCTCGGAAGCGCGAGCTGTTCCTCCCGGCGTAAGTGAGCAGCTTTCGCAGCCTCGCCCCGCGATCGGTGCCAGCCGAGATGCTCGAAGCGATCTGGTCCAGCAGATCGACGTCAGCCGAGACGCTCTCGCGCACGTCCTGCGCCGATAGGAGCTCACAGTACGGCGGAAGGCAGTGAAGCACCCGCTCGTCCGAGCACCAGATGGATCGGTAAGCCCAGCGAGGCATGAGTTTGATGTGGACGCTTTTGCCCAACGTGACGCCGTGCACTTGAAGAAACCCAAAACACCGGGCGTCGCAGTCGTCCGTGGAATGGCTTGCGTTCGAGCTACGACTGTAAGCAACACAGAGCAAAGTGTCACAGAAATCTTCTTTGCTCGGCCGGCCCTTTTTGACATACCACCCCCGCCGGGCCAGTGAAGTTGTACGAAACGAAGAAGCTCGAGACAAGGGCACGTACGGCCCGAGGACCGACTGGGTGGCCACTGGGTCGGGCTGCTTGGCGATGCTGTGGGGAGCACCCGGGAAGAGAGTGCCGCGGCGCAGCTCCTCAAAGTCGTCATCTTCGTCGTCCGGCAGCGCCACGCCGTGCATTTGAAGAAACCCAGCATCGCCGCAGAGCGCGACGGCAAAAAGAAACTTACACGGCGCGTGCGCTCGAAAAGGGGAATGATATGTCTTTGAAGAAGGCACACGAGCTGACACGCGAGCTGACACATGCACCCGCTAACACATGTCGCCCGCAGCACGCTCACGTGCGCCCTCACCATAGCACCTCAAATATTCAAATGCCCGACCCGGTGAGCCACTCGCGGAGCTCGGCGGAGCCAACCTCGAACGAGTGCGGGAAGACGATGGTCGGCTCCGTCTCGTCCGGCGTTGCCGGTGGGGTGCGCAGCGGCTCGTAGTCCTCCTCGGTGTCGCCAGTCAACGTGCACGGGGCGCACTGGTCGAGCTGCTCGAGCGAGATGCCCTTCATCTCGGGCGCTGCTTCGTCGATGACGAGCTGTCGCCAATCATGGGAATCGACAAGCGCTCGACAAGCGGGGCCGTCGAAGCGCGAAGTTCGCCCGTCGCGTCCGGTTTGCGGTTTCACGCTTCACCGACCGGTTGTCGTGAACACATCATGGGGGCTCCGTATCTCATCATATCCGCGTGTATCTCCCGGTATCCCGCCATATCCCGCCATATCCCGCCATATCCCGCCATATCCCGCCGCGGATACCGCGAAAAAAATCGGCCAGACCAGGGATGTCGCGGTGGTGCCGCTCCCGACTCGAGCCTCTCCCAGCGCCTGGTCCATTGCCCAGAAAGCGTCCTCGATGGCGCGCGGCGCCAGGGGGATGGCGAGGTCGAGGAGGCTCGGGATGAGACGCTCATCGGGATGCGGCCGCGGCTGCCTTGCCACCGTGGCCGTCAAATACGGCAAACGTGCCGACGCGCGGACGGATCTCGGCGGAAGCGACATCCTCGGCCTTGCGCGTCGTGCGTTGGGCAACGGCATGCGAGACGTGCTCCATGGGGACGGATACCCGGTACGCCTGCCGCGAGATTCGCCTCCCGACGAAAAACTTCGCTTTTCTTCGGGCCGAGGCTAAGCCAGGAAGCCGGGCGCAGGGATTGGCGCCATCGTGGTCGTACTCGAGTACACACACAGGTGACGGGGCCGACAGGATGTCTGTGCCCACATGTTTGGTATTTATTGCTAAAAATCTCTCATGGTTGGTGGACTGCGCTAAACGCACGCTTTTGCCCAACGCGACGCCGTGCATTTGAAGAAACCCAAGCGAGTCGGACGCCCCTGCCCCGCGCCCTCCGCAGTCTGTCCCGCTCCTCCCCATCGGGCCGCATAATCGGCCGCGCCTCGCAGATTCGTTTCTCGCGCCTGGGTCAGGCGCGCGGGGCATCCCCCGCCCGGGTCGCTCAGCATGCCTCTCTAGTCCCGCCTGCCACCCAGATACCGAGGGCAGGGCGCACTCTTCGATTTGGGCTATTATCTGCCCTCGGGAGGGCGGCGTCGGCGGTGCAGGGGCGGCGGCGAGCTCCCGGTTGCAAATACTCGCCTCACAGTCCAAGATGGCGGCTCGCGCCCCCAACCGTGCACCAGCATGCCTCTCTAGTCCCGCCTGCCACCCAGATACCGAGGGCAGGGCGCACTCTTCGACTTGGGCTATTATCTGAAGACCGAGTTGGCCGAGGAGCACGTCGAGACGTTGACGATCCCACTCGCGTGGCAGTGCGTCCCTCCCAACCGCAGGCTGAGCTGCTCGGTCAGGCGGCCAAGCGCTAGCGACGCGGCGGCGAGAGCAAGCTTCCACTGCCGAGCAGAGCGCGCCTCGTCAAGAGCCGAGGCTGAGAGACGGCAGCTGCTGCGTCGGCGGCGAGTAGACTGGTGGTGGCGCAGGCTAGGTCGATCGCGAGCAGCAGCAGCGCAGTTGATTGCGAATATCTGCCCGACGGCGCCATCGTGACATCACCTCTATTTCTTTTTCTCACGCCGCCCGCCCGGCCGTTTTTACGCCGCCGCCCGCCCGCCTGGGCGCGTCCCCGAGCATGCGCGCGTGTGGAGGCGACTCTATGACGGCCGCAGCGCCCGAAACCGCACAGCTGCGGATGCGGTGCTAGCCCGAGACTGTCCGACCTCTTTGCGTTGCGTGTGCGGGTTTTCTTTATCTTTTCTTTTTTGGAGGTCTCTCGAACTGGGCGGCTAGTGCACTTTGAAGAAAAAGACAGAACCCAGGGAGGAGGACGGCACATGCGGTGGGCCCCCCAGTTCGGGTCCCCGCTACAATACCCGCAGCCCCTGGAACGAGTGGCAATTCCAGGGAACCACAATTCCCCTCGGTACCGAGCTGATGCCAAACGCTGTCGCCCCGGGATGCTCCACCGCGTCGAACATCCGCCCGTCCTGTAGCAAGATCAAGCTGCGGCAGTTCGTCGTAGCCACCGCGCAGACGCGCTGACCCAACAGATCCTCGAGAGGGGTAGGCGCAAGCACCCCCGGCCCCCCCCGAGGGGTAGGCGCCGGGCGGCCCCACTCCCTGCCGTTGGCAAGCGGCCCAGATCCACAAGAGTAGGCCACGCCGCTCATGTCCACGAAAAAACTAGCAGAGCCGCCAGCTGCAATGGCACAGATTCGCATGCCCCGCAGTGCGTCGATTGGCTTCGGAGTGTCCTGGCGGAGTTCGTCACCATGGCCAAGCCTCCCCTCACCACCGAACCCGCAGGAGTATGCCACGCCGGCAGTGTCGAGAAATATCGTGTGGATGCCGCCAGCTGCTATTGCGCAGATCTGCTTATCAAGCAGCGCGCCACAGATCGACCTCGGCGTGAGCTGAAACAAGCCCCCGTCATCTGTGCCGGCATAGCCTTTCCCGCCCTGTCCGCAGGAGTAGGCCACGCCGGCGTCATCCAAGAAGAAACTGCCTTCTGAGGCCGCGACTGCGCAGATTCGCTTGCGTCTCAGGGCCCTGACGGGTATCGGCGTTAGCTGGCGCGCTTGGTTGCCATGGCCGAGATTCCCACCAAAGCCCTCCCCGCAGGAGTATGCAATGCCGACCGCATCGACGAATAGGCTATGACTCCTCCCCGCCGCGATCGCGACAATTCGCTTGCCTAGCAGCGCCTGGATCGCCTTTGGAATGAGGTGGATGCCCCTGTCGCCGTGGCCGAGCTGACCATCACACCCACCTCCACAAGAGTACACCACGCCATCGTGCCCGAGAATGAGCGTGCTGTGAGTGTTGACAGACACTGCATCGACGCGCACGGCGAAGCCCGGCACTCGAGCCGGATGGTACTGGCTTGGGCAGTCACCACGGCCGAGCAAGCCGATTATTGGCACCTCCCCGTCCTCGTCCTCGGGGAAATATTCGCTGTTGCCGTCGGGAATATTAACGCCACATGTCAGCACACTGCCCTCGTGATCGACAAGCGCGACATGGGAACTTTGGACGCAACCGTGGCTGATAGCAAAATGCATGCCACGGTACGAGGACGCGCGCCGCAGCTCGTCGAAGCACAGCTGCTGCGTCCATGAGACTGCGCTCGGCGGCAACTCAGTGACGGCAATAGTCCCAGCTCTTGTAGCCCGCAGCCGCAAGGCATCTTCGATGACCTCCCGGAAGCTGCTGCATGCGCAGTCGAGGCGTGCGATGTCGTACACGCTGGCCGCGACACTGATGACCTCCACGAGCAGCTCGCGCGGTAATTTGAGCACAGTCGTTGCGCCCGACTGACCGCTCATGGTGCTGACATCCATGTCCTCTGCCTCACTGTGGCCCTGGGATCCGGTACCCTGGTACCTGGTACCCGGGTAGCGCGCGGAGTCCCGTGCCGCGTTGTAAAATTCTTTTCCCTGTGAATCTTCGCCTCGTTGCCTTGTCCCTAGGACCGAGTGACTTCGAGAAGTCACTCTTCACAGACCTTGTTATTGAGAAGAAAATACGTCCTATGGCGCTTTGCGCCATTGGTATTGAGAGAGAGGCTGAGGTCGGCGGCGTCGCGCAGTATGCATGCAGCCGATTTGGATATACCGAGACTGGTGCGGCGGCGGCGCCCGCGGTGGCGGCGCCCGGGACGGCAGCGCCGGCGAACGAACGCGCCCGGAACGGGTTCCAACGGGTATTTTTCGCTTCGCTGCGCGGCCCCGCAATAGGTAGGTAGGTGGGGCACGGAGCCTGGCGGTTGGCGCCTGCAATAGGTAGGTAGGCTCAAGACCCCCTATCTGGCTAGGAGCCGGAACCCTGTGCGGGTGTGCCGGCGTTGCGTGGCTGTTCCACGATCGGCCCAGGGGGCCCGGTAAGCGGTATCGGTACGGCCCCGCGGGTGTGAAGCGGTACGCGGTACGCGGTCCGTCCGGGATCGCCGGTGGCGGTACTCTGGAGTACTGGCTTTACTTGCACATGCTCTTTCGCCCGCCGGGCGCGTCGTCCCGCAGAGCGCTTCGCTCGCTCCGCTCGCGTCTAGCTATATCCCTATCAGCCGGCGCGGATGCAACAGAGTGGTGGCAACTCGTCGTCGGGGGCCGGCGGCTCGTCTCGCAGTCGCAGCCGCAGCCGCGACCGGCGCAGCCGCAGCTTCGACAGCCATGGTGAGCGCGGCCAAAGCCGGGCGTCCCACATTGTCCAGCGCGACGACCGGCGCGACGACCGGCGCGACGACCGGCGCGACGACCGGCGCGACAACCGGCGGCATCGAGGCGGGGACAGGCGGCGCAGCCGCAGCCGTGACCGGCGCGATGACCGGCGGCGCAGCCGCAGCCGCAGCCGCTCCCGGCGCGACGATCGGCGGCAGCACAGCTACAGCCACAGCCGTGGCCGCAGAAGCAGCCGCAGCCGCAGCCGCGACCGGGGCGGACGCGACGTCCGCCGCCGCCCGTCCGAGGCCGCGAGCCCTCCGATCGAGGACGAAGCAGTCCGTCGGTGCGCTCGTTTGAGTGCTAGTAGTGCATGAGCAAGCTTATGCGCGAAATATCGACACATGTTGTTGGCCGCACAATCCTACAGTCGTACGGACGTACTTTGTCATTGGAGTTTTTGGCCTCCTGTCTCAAAGCGAGGCACTCTTGCCGGCGGGCCGCCTCTGCCTGCGCCGCCAAATCGCGCTGCTCGGCCTGTGCGTGCGCCATCCTCGCATCGAGCTCGGCCTTCTCGCTCGTCCTCTGCTCGTGCCGCTGCTCCCGCCGGCGAGCCGCCTTCCTCGCTAAGGCCGCTTTGCGGTCAGCATTGTCGTCGAGCGTGCCATCCTACGGAGAGGAAAATGCCGGCTCACTGGAGTGTGAAGCCTCGCTGTGGCCCACGGCGGCGCTGCACCGTGCGAGCGTGCGGGACTTCAGAGCCCTCCGGAGGATCGTCAAGCGCCTTGCGCTTCGACATGGCTCCTGAGCAGAGACGCGGGCGCGAGTCTCGGCGCCGCGCTGGGCAACCTGGTGGGGCGAGGCAAGGTGCACTCTTACCGTCTAGACTGACGGCAGGAGTTGCAGAGGAGGAGGAGGGCAGCCCAGGCCGGTGGCTGCAGAAAGGAGGCCACAGGCGACAGTCCGACACCCTCGGTGCGAGCTCGCGGTGATGGCCGGGCGTTTTCTTTCTTTTTGCAGAGGTAGGTTTCAAAATAACCCTTCCCGACTGACGGTACCTGTTTTCTCGCTACAGGGTAGCGGTACGGGGCGCCGGAGAGCCTAGCGGTATCGGTACGGCGCGCTCGGTGTGAAGCGGTACGCGGTACGGCCAGATCCCAATACCGCGCCCCCTGGGCCTACCACGATTTTGGGGGGGCGGTGGCGCACGTTGTCCTTAAAAACGATGGCAAGCGGACCGGTCGCACGTCGGCGGATCCCTGCCTGGGAGGCTGCCGGCATTACTTCCCTGACGGCCGCGATCACGTTCGTTCTAGCCCTGCAAATCCCTTTCGCTTACCGGGCCGGCGCAGACGTGGCAGCCGTCAGCGACGCGAGCGATTTTGCGGTGGCCGCCCACCAGCAAGGTATGGACGGTATGGACGACGGCATGGACGACGTACTCGTCACGTTTGGCGAGGATGCAGAGGCCGGCGCAAAGGACCGCGGCGCTGCTGAATCCGTGGAAAACGACCGGGCTTATGTCAGAGCCTTGGATGAGGAGGAGATCCGGGCGTGGGCGGACCCCTAAGTGGTGTAGTGCGGTGGCTGCTCTGGGCTGCGGCTCGGCTCGGTGCACGGATTCTCACGTTTGCTGCCCTTGACTTTGCCGCTCTGAGCGCCGTCAGCAAGCGGCACCCGCGCTGGAGCAGCTCCACCGCAGCCGATAGCTATACAGCTGGCTGGCGACGAGCGCGGCGACACCGACGGGCTCGAGGAGCGGGACGGCAAGCTGCAGTGGGAGGAGGTGGCGCGGCGCGGCAGCTTTCTACCAGCGAGAAAGGCCGACTTCATCCAAGACGCCCGTTTCTGGTGCCACGCAGTTTGACGCGCGCCTTTTGCTCATCCACCTGTATCGTGCTCTGCTGAGCGTGAGCGAGAGGGGGAACCCATCCTTTAAACTTATACGTGGGACCTATTGCTTTTTTGACACTTCTTTTGTGTGTCCCGTGTGCCGGGACGGCCGGGCCTCTCCGGGCCCGGGGCGAGCCCCGTGATCCGGTCTCTCTTTGCCCCTGCCCATCATGTCGCCGCGGCCGCACCCACACACCACGCGTCTCTGCGCATCACTCGCGATTCAGGCTCGCAACAACCTCGGGAGTCCGGCGCAACTACGCGCGCGGCCACCCTCCTCCCTCCTCGGCCGGCGCCGCCATCGGCAGCTCCTCCTCCACCGCCCACTCGGAGAGGCTCGCGTCGTAGAGCGAGAGCCGCGCTGCGTCCTCGCCTGCAGCAGGGGTGGAGGGGTGGGGTGGATGGCTGCTGGCGGCGCAAAGCATATTGCAAGAGAAGGGGAGGAGGAGGCAGGCGAGGGCAGGGCTCGACCGCCGCTCACCGAGCAGCACGACCAGCGCGAAGAGTAGCGTCGTCGCCGAGATGCCTCCGCCTGCGGGGCGAGGGATGCGGCTCCTCCTCTCTTGCCGACCGCATGCTGCCTTGCCGGGCGGGCGTCGCTCGCGGGCTCACCTCAGTACAGCAGCCACCGGCGCGCATCCTCGTTTGGCCGCAGCCCGGCGGCGACGAAGGCGCTCCTGATCTCGCGAGGGCCGAGGAAGAGGCCGCTCGCCGGGTCGACCACGCGCGCGTACGGCACGTTGACGGCAGACGCGATGTGGCCCCGCCGGCCATACCTGGAGAGAGACGGGGCGCGGGCCGTCAGGAGGTGGGAGGAGGAGAGGGCCGGAAGGGTCCCCGGAGGGCTGAGAGGGTCGAGTGCGGCGCACGCCTCGACGGCCTTGCGCCCGAGTAGCTCTCGGGCTTGAGGCTGTCGATCAGCGCGACATCCGCGTTACCGACCGAGCGCAGGACCGCCTCCTTGCCCACAAAAGCGCCGTCGCGCCAGCGGAGCCGCGGCGACGGCCCACCGCTCGGCGGCCCCTCCCGGCCTTCGGGCTCGGCGGGCGGCGGGCCGCTCTCGGTGGCGTACCCGCGAGCGCGCCACGCCTGCACCCCGCCATCGAGGACGGAGACGCGGCCCGGGAAGCCGCTCGAGTGCAGCAGCCACCACAGCCGCGTCGCCCACATCACGTGCCTGCTGCTGTACAGCACGAGGTGCGCCGCCTCGGCTCTCACGCCGAGCAGAGAGGCGAGCTCGGCCGCTAGGGCTCCTGCCGCCGGACGCATGTTGTGCAGGAGATCGCCCCGCGCGTTGCGCAAACCAGGCTCCGACAGACGCCCGCCGACGTCCACATACTTCGCGCCTGGGATGCGGCATGCGAGGAACGCCTCGGCGTCCGGAGAGGCAGTGTTCTGCTCGCGGTCGAGCCTCTGTGTCGCGTCGAGAATGATCAGGTCTTCGTCACTGAGGTGGCCGTGCAGCCAGTCGGCCTGGACGAGCGAGCTGCACGTGGTGGTGGCAGCAGAGGCGCGGCACGACATCCTCCGCACCGCGTTGGCTGCGCAGCGTGCGACTCGTGCATGTGGCACAGCAAGCAGTGCGTGCACGAGTGACATGACGAACTAACCACCAGCCCGACGCGCACTACAGTTGACGCACTGGTTTCGAAGCCAGCCGCTTGTGTGCAGCGGTTCGGTGGCCGAATGGCCTGAGCTGGGTTTGGACTTTCTGCGGGGTATGGTATGCCACCTGTGTGTCACTCACTCACTCACACACTCGAGACCATACCCCCCCCGCCTGCTGACAGACCCAGCCTCCCGGAGACCGGGGATGGGCGGTCAGGACCATACCCCCCCACCCTTTGGGCCGCGAGGCTACCATACCATACCCCGGAAAAAGTTGGAACCCTGGGGCGATCGACTTGTTTGTTTGTACCGGCTCACACGCCGAAAGGGGTCGCGCTGCCACTTCGCCCCACCTACCTACCTATCCCCAGGCCGCGCAGCCAAGCGAAAAATGGCGAAATGGGGGGGGGGGGGGGGACATATAGTTATAGAGCGAGTTGAAATGTAGTTCGTGTCATTTTCCGATTTTTGGATGTTCCCGCCCTCTCTTGGACTTGACGATGATCCCGCGTCGAACTGTTCCGTTGATGACCGTCCATGCCACTCGACAAGGGTATGAATCATTGGCGGGTAGCACAGGGATGCGAGAGCGAGATGACATGTACTCCGTCTGGTAGGCACTAGCTCATGCTGTTACTGTTTTTGTTACTGTTGTGTTACTGTTGTTCAGCGGTCAGCAAGCAGAAAATGCCAAAAAAACCGGGTACATGTAAACCCCGAAAATACCTGGGGTTTTCCGGGTATTTTCGGGTATTACCCGCACTGGACGCTGGAGATCGTCGTGGGTCACTGCGCCTTCCTTATTGTTGTTCAGCCGGCCTAACGTTAGCTACTGTTGTTGGGGAGCCCCACTGTTGTTCTGTTGTTACTGTTAACACTAGCAACACTGTTCAGCTCCCAACGTTAAACAGCTCTACGCCGCGCAGCAACCCGATGTTCACGACTAGGTTTCCGTCGAGTGACGAGTCTCGTCCGAGACGTCTAGTCTCATCCCGCCTCGTGGCATACCTGTTCTAGTGTGTCATGGGTGTCCCGGTGGTGGTCTCGTGTGTGGGGAGGCTCAGCAGCCCACCACAGGGAGGTTTCGTCAGTCTCGGCGTCGCAACTGCCGCGCCGTTCGACGGACCGAAGGGGTAGAGGCCAGCGCTCTCTGTCGAGAGAAGCGCAATACTCAAGACAATGATTACTACATCATGCACGACCTCGAGCGTGCAACGCCGCACAGTGCTCAGGGTTCGAGCAGGTGCAGGCGAGTGGAGGGGCCCCGAGCAGAGACCGACCACTCCAGGAGCACCCCGAGCGGCGTCGGCAAAGCTCAGCTCAAAATGACTCAGCTATCGCTCAGCGACGCGGACAAGGCGACGCTCGCTGCGACAGACGACGGCGCTCGCGTCGCGCTGCTGAAAGATCTCTTCAATCGCTGCTACGGAGCGGCTCCGGAGCACGTCGCGCTGGCTGGCGGCCGCGTCAACCTGATCGGAGAGCACGTCGATTACCCGGACGTGCAATTCAACAATGATCCGGTAGTCCACCTCTACTCCATGGGCGGTGCCATCCAGAACAGCTACCTCGCACTCGTAGCCGCGCGTAGCGACAAGAAGATTGTCCTCTGCCACACGGCGGTCGGCGAGGTTTTCACTGTCGAGCTCGCAAAGTTGGCGCAGCTCGAGGAGGAGGCGGTCAAGCAGCGAGCGGATGGGCTGGCGATGGCGGAGCGGTCCACGCCGGTGTGGGCCAACCACACTCTCGGCGCCGTCGCCCTCATGATCAGCAGCGGAGCGCCGTGCGAAGGGCTGAGCCTGCTCCTCACGTCCAACGTGCCGCCCGGCGCCGGCATGTCCAACTCGGCGGCAAACTGCGTCGCGCTCGGCCTCGTGTTCAACGAGCTGTACCCCACCCTCGCGCTCGACACCCAGATGAAGGTCGTCACCTTTGCCCGCGACGCCGAGAACTCAAAGTTTGGCGGAGGCCACTGCGGATGGCTAGACCAGATGCTCATTGTGCGCCGCCGCCACTGCCGCCGCCGCCGCCGCCTCCGCCGCCGTCACAGTGGCGCCGCGTGACGCCCTTCCGCGCGTGTCAGACGCCAGTCGCCACGATTGCCGCCGACCCCGCCGCCGCGCCTGCGTGCACCCACAGTGGCCCCCGCGTGGTTGCAGGCCTGCTCGAAGGAGCACATGCTGACCAAGATTGACTACGCGGACCACTCGATCGAGCACTTCACCTCTCAGCTGCCCAAGGAGACGCAGTTCGTCGCGATCAACACAAACGTCCCGCACGTCCTCGCCGAGTCGGACTACAGCCACCGCGTGCGCGAGCTGACTGTCGGCATCGCCTTCCTCAGCAAGATACTCGGCGAAAATGCTGGCGGTCCGCTCCTCAAGCTCTCCTCGCTCAACAGGCTGATTGCAGCAGTCGACCCCGCCAACCCGGCCAGCAAGCCGGTCCGCCTTGAGAACATTAAGATGGGCGCGCTCGCCGCGGCCGCCCCCGACGGCAGCCCAAAGTTCCCGTCGATCAAGGCCGAGCTGGCCGAGCCGGAGCCGCTCGGCCACCAGAAGATCCAGGAGATCGTGGCGGCGGCAAAGGGCGATGCGTTGCGGGCCGGTAGATGCGGGCTGCACATCCCTGTCGTATTCCAGCCAGCACTAGAGAAGACCC
>NW_005196060.1:0-1300 GCF_000372725.1 Emiliania huxleyi CCMP1516 | reverse complement strand
CTCCCTCACACACGCACGCACGCACGCACACACGCACGCACGCACGCACGCACACTGCCCCCCAACTCACACACACACACGCCTCCAAACTCAGCGTGCGGTGGGAGATGGGATGGAGAGCCTTGCCTTGCCCGTTGCCCCACTCTAGCGCGATGGGGGCACTGCTGCGCGCAATCTCGGGTCGTCTCTGTCGCGGGGCCGTCTCGGTCAATCCCCTCGCCGCCTTAGGCCTACGCCCTGCTGCTGCGCGCGAGGGAGCACGAGGCGGCGGGCGAGCCCATGGAGGCGGTGGCGCTGTACCGGCGCATCAAGCGGCTCTCCGACGGCATCGCGGCGGCGTGCCGGCTGCGGTAGCAGCGAGCCGCAACTAAAGATTCTAAAAAGATTACGAGTTAGGACACCGACTGTCCACTGCGCACTGGCTCTCTCTCTCTCTCTCTCTCTCTCTCTCTCTCTCTCTGCAGCAGACGAGACAGCTGACAGGGCGCGGCCCCCCAGAGCCAGACACCACCGTGGTCCGTCAGAGCGGGAGTCGCGCGTGCCCACCACACTTTCTTAGCCCCCCGCTACCCGGTTGCACTCGTGCGACGTAGCGGGGGGCCACAACTACGTTTACGAAAACATAAGTAGTCCCGCGAGGTGTGAATTGGCCGCCCCAGTAGCCCCCATTTCCACTGGAAGCGCTTTTCGTGGCAAACCCAAAGTTGCGCTGCGCGCGAAGCCGCTTTTGAAAGCGGAAACGAATCTCGTCCTACCTCCCACCGGCCCCACCGGCTTTTCGTCGCCCATGCTCGGTCTCGACTTGAGTGCCGCTCGACTGGCCGATGAAGAGCGACCCGTACGACGCGCACTTGTCGTCCTCCCTCCTCGCCACATGACGGCCGCCCTCCGACACCGACAGTCGCGCTCCGCACGCCTTCGAGGTCAGCTGCGGCCGAGCGACGATCGGCTCGCTCCGATCGCTGGGCGCGGTCACTCTCCGGCCCATCACCCGCCTGCCGATCACCTGTCCGCCTCGCCGCGCGCGGGCCGCTCGCCTGCTCGCCACCGCCGCCGCGCGTCCCCGCGCCGCCACGCTTCCCTGTGCACCTGACCGCGCTCGAGCTGCGCACAGACGGCGCGCTCTGGTAGACAGAGCAGCGGCCGCCCCGGCGGACGCTGCTCCGCCCCGTCCGAACCCGTTCGACCGGCGTGTCTTCTCTCCCCCCGTACCTCACTTCCGCCTTTGAGCTTCCCCGCCCGCGCTCACGTACCCCCAACCCTCTCCGCTCCTGACCTAACATGGCCGTTCTTCCTTTGC
>NW_005196061.1:0-1300 GCF_000372725.1 Emiliania huxleyi CCMP1516 | reverse complement strand
CTCCACAGTGGAGGCGGAGGCGGTGGTGGTGGGGGCGGACTGGTGGCGGTGCAGCCGCCGCACTCCTGGAGCTGGGCCTCGGGGGCGGCCCTTGCCCCCGCGGCCGTCCAGCCGTGGTTCCACACGTCGGCCGTCTACCCCACCCGAGGCGGGGGGCCGAGCTCTCGTCTCCCCTCGAGGAGGGGGGGGGCCAGGGCCCGGATTCGTCGACGGTCCCGCTTCTCCCTCCCGTCGCTCCGCGCCAGGTCGCAAGCTGCGCAGTAGCTGCGCCGCCTCCCCCCTCACCCGGTCCCTCTCGATTCGGTCCCGCACCGCCCGGATATCAAAGGCCGAGTTGTGTTCGGACAGCGGGCCCGCCGATGCCACACGCCTCTTCACACAGCAGGCGTACGCCTTCATCGCCTGCCTCCCAGACTGTGTTGGTCCCGGTGCAATGTCGTTGACCAGGTAGTCCTCCCCTTCCCACCGGAAAACCTGTCCAAGAAGGTCTGTCGAGCCAACCAGTCGTTTAGCCAGGCCCCGCACCTCTCGTGCCTGTACTGGCCTGAGGACGCCAGTGCTGGCTGCGAACGACAGCCCGATCGCCCTGAGTTCCGCCAGGACCGCCCTCTCGCCTGCCGCCGCGGCCACTTGATCCATCTCGGCCTCTCGGATCGCCTTCTCCCGTTGTTTTGCCCTATCTGCTGCCGGCACGAACCTCACCGGGCTGTCTCGTGCCCTTTGTGGCAAGATCCGCGTCGGGGAAGGCCGACCCCTAGGTGCAGCCCCGGCTCGGGGTGCGCTCGCCTGTTGCGGCGGCTGCCCCCCCCTCGCCGCCAACCCGTCTCCTCGCCTCCTCTTCTCATGGACCACAGGGGCTGCACAACAAAAGCACACGAACACTCCCTGTCCCTGCATGGCTTGGCATAGGCGCGTCCTCATCCCCTCCTCCGCTTCCCCTTCCACCCGCTCAGAGATCCGTTCCAGGACGGTGCGGAACAGCTCCTCCACCCCGCCCGCAAGGTCGCTCGCTAGCACGACGATCGGCGCCTCGTCCCACCGGGGTGTGCTTGCCTCCCCAGCAGGGGGACCCCGGGGGCTGTGCCTCCAGCTGGTTGTAGAGCAGCTCCATCAGCAGCGTCGCATCTCCACGATGAGCACCTCCGGGTACCGCCCTCGCCACTGCCCCCTCGCGACGATCCGCGCGATCTGCCGCACTCTCGACTCTGGCTCGCGGGCGGTTTTGATGTAAATTCTTTCTTTTTTCTCCACCCTCTGCCGCGGTGCCGCCTTCTGAGGCGGGTTTTCCCTCTGACACGAG
>NW_005196062.1:0-1300 GCF_000372725.1 Emiliania huxleyi CCMP1516 | reverse complement strand
GGAGAGTAATCTATATAAAACATTGGACTTTGGAGAATTTAGACTCTCCAGACTAGTTCCACACAGGCTAGTTCCATTTCACTCTGACACGCTAATCTTGAAAACGCGTCCAACGGAGCTCTGTGTTGCTCCCAGCGCCCTCCCCCGCGCTTCCTGCGGCCATGGCCGGTGATACTAGTATGGGAGGTCATCTGGCTACCGCGAGAGCGACCCAACTCGTCGACATTGTCCGATGATGGTGCCGCAAAGTCAGCCTCCGGAGGCTATCGTGGGTCGAGCCGGCAGTAGCCGTGACATGTGGTTCCACCACCCCTCGCAGGCTTTGCCTCTGACCGCCACCGTTCCCAGGCTACCTAATGGGATGGAAAGGAAGGCTGGGCGAGCGTATAGAAGCGTGCTCGACCTCCTCGTGGCAACCTGCACGGCAGCGCTGGTAGGCGCGATGAGCGTCGTGCCACCTGACCCAAGACGGGTCGCAGGCGTCGTACCGAGCGTGTCGAGACCGTGTCCTGATGTGATCTGCACGGGTGAGTCACGTCGGCGTCAAAGGAGCGACGTGCGACCTGTCAGAGCTTGATCTCCGATCTCAGCGGCGTCGAGTCGTCTCTGGCGCGCGACAAAGGTACATCACCAGGACGCGCAGAGGCAGCTGCGACCCACGCGAGTGGACGGCGTCACACCGCGTCACCTGCTGTGTGACGCCGTCTACTCGGCGGGGTCGCAGCTGCCTCTGGAAGGCACCGAGATGTACCTTTTTGCGCAAATGGTCAAAATCAAGGTTTTGTAACGCGAGCTGTGTCACTCTGAAATGGCACTAGCCCGTGTTACGGCTCTACCCTCCATCGCGTTGGAGATATAACAGATATGGATTATTTTACGGCGTTGCGTCTCTCACTTCTTTTTCACCCCGCTAAGACACGTGTCGGCAAGACTTCCCCTCCCCCCGCGCACCCCACCCGCCTGGGTGCTGCCTTCCCTGGCCATCGCATTCCCTCTCTCCTCCCCTCTGCCACGATTGCATGAAGTGATTCTCAATCGGTGTGCAAGGCGCGAACCGGGTGCGTTCAAAGCAGCTGCAAGAGTCCCGCGAAAGAGTTGTCCGGCGCGCCACGAGCCTCAGGGGAGGGGAGGCACGCGAGGAAGCAAGCGGCCCGAGCCTTGCCGTCCCTGTGTATTGGCCGAGGCATCCATGCCTTCGAGCCAAGCATCCACCCTAGAGAGGAGCTGCTGCTTGTACGCGCGGGCGGCACGCCGCAAGCGGCGCCGCTCGCCCCTGGCTACCCACGCGGCGATGGCGACG
>NW_005196063.1:0-1300 GCF_000372725.1 Emiliania huxleyi CCMP1516 | reverse complement strand
GCGAGGCAAGCCCGACCTGGTCTTTCGGGTGTGCGAGCAGAAGCCGGACCGCACGCTGAGCATGCTACTCAGATCGTACGACACGTCCCTGCTGACGCTGCTGCGCTCGCTCGCGCACGTGAGCGTCACTTTGGGCGGCCGGGAGGGGCCTCGCGTGTCGCTCAAGCCAGAGTATCTGGAGGGTGGGAGCGCAAAGGAGGAAGCGGGTGCGGGGAGGGGGGACGGTTAGTTGTATGGGGTTCTCCACTTCCTTATGCGTGTCCGCTCACAGCGCCTACTCTACACCACCACACGACCGTGTAACTTCTCTCTCTCTATTGGTGTATTTTAGTAATCGTCGAGATTCGGCTTTACGTTTAGAGAGCCGCGCGGCGTAGCAAAGTACGGCTTTAAGCTAAATCCTAAAATACATACCTGGTGTATGCCTAGTCCCTAGAGAGCAGAAATTTTGGATTCATGTGGGACCCCAGAGTGAGGTCTCTTCACACACACTGGAGAGAGTGATCGGATCGGAAGAGAACCTACGGGCAGGCTGAAGAGAGAGCGCGCGCGCGCGGCGAGGAGAGAAGGCTGTATACGGCTTTTACGGCTACCCACAGTGACAGTAGATTGTGACTCAGTATACTCTACATATACCACATCGCACATCGGCATGTGTGTGCCTGTACACGTATCCCCCACAATCATAGACACTGTGACTAAGCCGATACTATTCGCCACGTACAGATCGCAGTCTCTCGCCGCTTCTCGCTGCAACCTTCATGCCACCTCGCGGCTGTCCCACTCTCGTCGTTCTCTCCCTTGTCACTTCCCCCTCTGTCGCGTCGTTCTCTTCTGCCTCGTCCTGCGACGCCGCCGCAGAGGGCAAGGGCACAAGTGGCTGGCTGCCAAAATTCTGCAAAGGGGTGTGAACGGAGAGAGCAAACTCCTGGCAGCTCCCACAGTCGAAATGTGCGCCAGCTGCCCGCTCACCTGTGTCACGCCGCCGCGCACGCACCTCGCTATGTGCTCGCGCGAGCTCCCGCCCGAGCCTCCAGCTCGGTTTCCCACTGCTGCGGAGCCGATCGCTTTTCCTCGGCGCTCGCGTCGAGCCGAGCTCTCGGCACTCTACGGCGGGCGTCGCTGTGCGGGGCGCCCGTTTCCTGCTGGCCCGAGCGGAAAGCTCCACGTGCCCGCGCGAGCTCCGGGCCGAGCCTCCAGCTCGGCGTCCCACTGCTGAGGAGCCGATCGTCGTCCGTCGGTGCTCTCGAGGAGCCGAGCTCCTTGGCCTGCGGCCGGCGACGCTGCAGGACGGCGCGCG